>NC_142937.1:84261325-84293825 GCF_046866305.1 Octopus bimaculoides | reverse complement strand
AGAACATTGCCATTTAGTTTAGGCGTAATCCATTTTCCGAACTTACTGATAACTGTGCCTATATTTTATGTTTTCTTGGGTTTTAAAACTATCTGTAATTATAATTCTTATGAAAGAATTTTTTATCATCTGCTTAAAGAATTATTGTTTCTCGTTTAAGATAATCCATTCTCAAGACTTTTCGAAGGGGTGCTGAAATGTTTTTGGCTTTAAGCCTATCGCAAAAAGCCTGGTTGGTGGCCCAACATTCTACGTTTTTTCACAGGGCTTAGAAAAATTGAAAGACCGCTGCGATGTGTATGTGAATCTGAAAGGGGAATATGTTGAATAAAACCATAATTAACTGATTCTCCAGTATAGTCTTTTACCCCAAGCCAGGACCTTTTGAGCAAGCCATCGTATACTCAGATCTTAAATAAAGAGGCCGTAATTGGATTTAGTTATTTGTATAGTCTTGTGGTGCATGGTTCAACCTGCAAGAAGGGCTCTTTCTATAACCTTTGCTTAACCGCTGAGGTCAGTGATATCAATGGAGCACTATCTTTAGTCGAACAAATCAACCTCGGGACTTATTCTTCGTAAGCCTAGTACTTATTCTATTGGTCTTTTATTGCCGAACCGCTAAGTTACGGAGACGTAAACATGCCAACATCTGTTGTCAAGCGATGGTGGTGGTGTGACAAGCACACACACACACACACACACACACACACACACACACACACACACACACACACACACACGCACGCACACATGCGGCAAACATCCAAGTAGCGTTTCCAATTCTCCAACAGGTATTTGTGGAAAGACGGACCGTAGTTTGATTTGGATTCTTCATAAATTTGCAATATATATATACGACGGACTTCTTTCAGTTTCCGTCTACCAAATCCACTCACAAGGCTTAAATCGGGCCTAGGCAATAGCAGAAGAGACTTGCTCAAGGTGCCACACAGTTGTACTGAACCCGGAACCATGTGGTTGGCAAGCAAGCTATCTACCACACAGCTGATCCAGAAATATCAAATTCACTTTTTACATTTTTAATTATATAACTTATACGTTTTACCCCGAAGTTGAACAGTCGATTGGTATTTATTTATGGTTTGTGAGTTCAACAGAGATTAGAGTAGTTTTCTTGTTTTGCTATCCATCACAAATCGTATGTCCATTTCTACTTGAGTATATCATTAAAATACGGAATAGGGCTGGGACTTAAAAAAAAACTGTTCATGGCATACTATCTGATAGGGGAATAAATTATAGAACGTGACTAAAGCTATCTTTAGACTTAAGCTATCGATTTCTTTACTGAATGATTGTGTTATTATTCTAATGATAATTATAAATACAAGAGTGTCACACATTTCTTATATGCTGAAATGATTTTAATTTAATTCAATAGCTATATCAGTGAAAATTACTTAGCGTTTCATCTTACTTCTGCCTGACATTATAATTATTCCGTATTGTTATGTCAATTATCAAAGACTATTGTCAGTTTTGTCAGAGAAAAATGATGTCTGGGTTTTAGGTTTATTTGTACTATATGACCTATCATCTATATAAGAAATTTGCAGCGAATGTAGATGGTACTATTATCCAGTTTTGCCTTATCGTTAAGTATACTCACACGTTTGTGTGTGTATGCGTGTGCGTTTGCGTGGTTGTTGTGTGTGTGTGTGTAAGATTTTAGCCAAAATGTTTGCCAAGAGGTTAACGCTTGTCAGTGATGCGCAAATATGTGCCATCCCAAATATGTCTATCCATGACAATTTCAATTTGTGTAATACATCATAGGTAAGACCTCCGGTATGAGTAAGTTATGATGAATTTAGATCAATGGAAAGCTTTCGACATGGTCCACCGTTCATACCGGTTGGCATTGCACAAGTCGACTACTTTCGGGTCCATCCCAAGAAGCTCGTTCACTGTGATATACAGTTATATTTCTTCGGTGACTAGATTAAGTGACTCCCTATCGGAAATGTTCAGTCTCACGCGTTCGGTCTTCAAGGATATCACTGTCTCTCATCTTCAGTTTCCGTCTACCAAATCCACTTACAAGGCTTTGGTCGGCCCGAGGCTATAGTAGAAGACACTTGCCCAAGGTGCCACGCAGGGGGAATGAAACCGAAACCATCTGGTTGGTAAGCAAACTACTTACCACACAGCCACTCCTGCCAATCTTCGTTTCAAATACATATTCCTTCAGCAGCTTATTGTAACCTTTAGATGCAATAAAAATATAGCAGAGACATTAACCACTACTTCTAACCCCATGAAAACTACCATTGGAGTTTCTGAACACTGCACCTTGAAAAACAGCCAAAAGAGAGTTAAGCCCTGTTCATTATGCAACAACATAAGTCATGTCAGTTCTATCACAAATCATAACAGAAATGTGATTTACACAGAAGGTGAGAGGTGTAATGATACCCATTTCATATGCGTAGCAGAATGCACCAGACACAATTTTATTTATGTTGGTTGTACGACAGAACAATTAAACAAAAGTTTCAATGAGCGTAGGTAGGAAGTGTAGTACACTAGCAATAGTTCGACAGAATGTCTCCATCGTTTTACATGATACGGTTGCAATTTCGAAGAACACCTAAAAGCGCACATTCTCAGAAAACATTCTGACTCTATTCCACTTTCAGTTCTCAAAATACCTTAGGACAAATGTAGTTGTGAATCACTGACATCACGCCTTGGAGGAATGAATAAGATGGCAGGTGAATATCATCACATTTACACAAAACTATTCGACTAAGTATTCTTTTTCCTATTTCTTTTTTCTCTTTTCTTTCTTCTTTTATCTTTTTACCAGTCGTAGAAATGAAAACTGATGACGTCATTTAACCTAAATAAGAACGTATGATTTCCTCGTTTATATTTTGAATTTCTGTGTATCTGTGTATTTTTCATTTTGCATTTTGAACCTGAAGTAAACAGACGATCTGTTGAAATATTGTTCAAACTGTTAAATAAACAATCTATTACAAATCGCATCGCGCTCTTCTTATTGTCAATTTACCTTCGTAGAGAGGGAAGTTTTTGTTAAAAGGTGGGTGAATGTGGCAAGAATGGCACGTGTAAATGGGCCTACTCTGAACTTTCGCTTGTAAACCGGAGAAGTTGAGAAGGAGAGAAGCGCCAGCTGAGGTACACCTGACGATCAGGATAACCAGGACGTGTGGGATTACTCGATTGTTCCTGGGTGGAACTGTCCACTTTTGGGGAAGTTTTATTGTTTAATTGTAGTTAATTGTCATTGTTATTTTATTGTTTACTTGATTTTTAGTGTTAAACCCCACGTATCCCTAGTTTTGAGTCCGGCCCTTGTGTCTAATAAAGAAACGATTATTATTATCATTAAACAACACCAGACATTAGGTGATGTAAACACACACCAGAAAAAAGATAATCAGTGAATGTCAAAGCGACCATTCGCTGGAAATGCCAATCAACAGAGACAACGCTAATTAACCGGATAATGCTTTGTTATCGATGTGCCGGTCCAAAATAATCTAGAAATAGATACAATGAAAATGTAACGATTGAAAAAGAAACTAATATATAACCAAAACATCGCGATGTGTAGGTGTACAAAACATAAAGAATACAGCGCTACTAGAGACTGCACACACACAAACACATACATACATCCTCTACAATCCCCCACATACACCTCCTACACACACACACACACACACACAATACATACATACAGTATACATACATACACACACACACACATATATATATATATATATATATATATATATATATATATATATATATATATATATATATATATATATATATATATATATATATGGGAGAATATACAAATAATAACAACAGACGAGTGCCAAAACACCACATCTGCCCAGAGTCACCACCGTCGGATTTCCAGACATCGATGTTTTTAGCTTTCTAACAGTTATCAGTACCTAAAAGAGGTAACTCATGGACAGACCTTATGAAAGATATGGTTTTAACTATAGTACAGTCAATAACGTTGACTGATTCGCTGCACATGCAATTGTGTGCCGCCATCTTCTGTTGGCGGACTACAGAACTAGACCTCCCGGAACGTTTTGATACCACCTCGTGTATTATAGACGTTTAAAGCTCTGTAGAAGAACACAACTCATGTTACACATACTACACATAGAATGGACCATTCGTTAATATAAGAAGGAACAAAAAAACGAAACCACATATCAAAATAAAGCGATGTAGTAAACCAACAGGAGTCTGTATCATCCCAGTCCTCATCAAAATAAGAGCACAATGTTGTAAAAACCTCAAGAACACGGATGTTCCCCAGGTGGTGCAGTGGAAATACAGATGAATTTACTGAAGCAAAAAAGTTTCATATTAATTTTTTCAAATTTTGACACAAGGCCAACAATTTCGTGGGCGGGGTTAAGTCATTTACATCGACCCTAATACTCAACTGGTACTTATTTTATCGATCCCGAAAAAATGCAAGGCTACGGATACACGAAGCTCGTTTTGGAAGATAGCAAACTCAAATAAGCTGACACACAATTAGATTTATTTTATCAACTCCAAAAGTGTAAAAAGTAAACTTGGAAAAGGCAGCAGGGTTTGCGCTCGTAACATAGTTAGCCGTAACTAAATACTGTAAGTTATTTCCGTGACACTAATGAATTAGATATCTAGATAATGAACATACTAATTAAAGCGGCAACCAGACGGTTGAAATTATATAGAAAGTCAGTGAAAAGAGTAAAACAACGTCAGCAGCAATTCAAAAGCAAGATCTATGTAAAAAGAAATTCAATGTAGAGACATCTGTGACAAAATGTTGAGAAACAAACTTCATAAGAGAAAGCCAATGGTGTTTTAAATATCATCACCAAGAAGATGAAATATAACCACAAACTTAAATCGCTTGATCTATTCTATAATTATATCAGCGGCGAGAACGAAGAATGACACCGAGAGAAATGACAATAGAAGTAACACAATAAAGACTTAACAAGTAAAAACTGAATTACAAAGCAATTGTTAAGCTTTAGAAAAAAATTCTTAACTAAAAGAGAGTGTGTGAGTTGTGTCTGGTTTTTAGTATCGATTACTAAAAAAGAAGACGGTAGAATTTGTTGGCCCTGCAAGAATGGTGAGATACGAGCATTTAATAGTCAGTTAGCATTGCTGCCTGTTCTTGTCTGAAGGAACAAAGAGTAGAAGTTCAGAAGAGTATAGCTATCAGGATGAAGTATTAGTAAAGTGTTTAGCATGGGACCCAGAAGGTGAAGAAAAAAGTTTGGTGATGAACAGGAAAAACATGATTGTTTCAACTGGGGCAATCTGGAGGACATGGTGTACAGAGAATTCTTTTACAGAAACATAGAGCATTGCAACACCATCATAAAATATTTAAAAGCAAATTATGCGACAAAGCTAAAGACAGTAGTGTATGCAACCGAAAGCTAAAGGTTGTAGTAAGATTACAAGAATTTAGTATATTTACTAAAGTTGTAATTATGGGACATGACAGCAACTTGCCATTTCGAATAGATTTTAAGGTACAGATTGAACAAATGAAAATTAGCGACCAGATCTGGTAATTAAAAACCGCAATATTAAAGAGCACTCCCATAGTAAATATGCCTCGGGCATAAATATATAAAGCAAAGAAACGGAATATTTACGAGGTGTCACTGAAAAGTTCCTGGCTTTGGGTAAAAGAAAATACAGGAGGATTAGTTAATTATGCTTTTATTCAACATATTCCCCTCTTAGATTCACACACTTATTGCAGCGGTCCTTCGGTTTCTCCGAGCCCTATAAAAGAACTCAGAAGGTTGGGCTTCCAACCAAGCCTGTTGTGATACCCTGAAAGCCATGACCTTTTTAGCACCCCCCTCCATATGCAAGTGTGAAAAATTCTAGTCAGAAATGAAATATATGTGAAAAATGGGAACAAAAGATTGTAATTCTTATGATCGTATCTAATTTCGTGCTATGGAGAAATAATACCTGACTGGATGATTTACAATTACCGCTGTTACCAACAAGTCACAGATCCTCCGCAGGTGATTTGGACTGAAAATGCACGCCTTATACAATATATAAAAGATAGCACTGACCGGCACTAAGTATATATGCGGGAAATGAATTTAAAATCACGTAGTATCAACCAACTATAATTATTCGAATTTTATACTAGTTTGCCAATATGGTCATTCTACTGTTGCAAAATCACTAGACAGACCAAACTATACTAATAGTTTCGAATAATGGTTTTTAATTGCTCCAGCTCAGCCTTCATTCAATAAACTTGTAATTATTGGTGTTGACTCTGCTATCATCCCACCATTTTTTAAATCGGAATTTAAATATATATATAATTAAAAAAATAATTTTCTTTCATGCGAGTAAACACATTTGTTTCTTTCGCTTCAAAACACTAAGTTACGACCTGATGCATATCTGGCTGCTGTTTCTAGTAGGTCGAGTGACGATGTTAAATGCGCGCTGATTTGATTCACTTAAGCGGAGTAATTAGTCTGCTTTTCCAAATTTCCAGTAGCTAATGTTCATTAGCCCTTTGATGCAGTCATCTGGTCATTCCGAATGCTGCATTGAGAAGTTTCAATAAATAGCATTTGAACCTGAAATAATTAGCAATTAAGGAAGCTGCATGTTTATAGTATCAATGACAATGATTTTGTGATTTTCCGCCGCTATCATCAAAGCTCTGTCATTGTCGTTAAGTAGTTCAAACTCTTTTGTGTGTTAATCAAGTGCCACCGATATGAGCTGAGAAGCAACTGCTTGGTTTCGTCAGTTGTTTGCATTTATTGAATGTTGTATATGCTACCATAGGGTGGAATTTAACATTCTATTGCTTTGAAGATTTGTTAGTAAATGCGTGAATTTATATTGAAATTATTTTCGTTATTAATTAATACGTTTGTGGTTCCTACTGTAATTTTCCAGCAGCGCTGAGCTGGAAGCTGGATACAAAATTTGCGAACGTACTATTCTGATAGATTGCTTAATACATTGAGGAGGATCATAAATTAGCTAATCATTTATCGTTGCTATACATCTCTACGGTATCCTGGATGCTATTATGCAAAAGGAAATCTGTAGCAAAACAATCAAACTGATAATGGCTCCGTGAGAGAGAGAGAGCCTTATAAATCCAGTTTGTGAGTCACGTATAAAATACGCTTCTTTAATGTTTATCGCTCCAACTAAAAATACGTATCACGTGCAACCTGTAGGAATGGTTTGTATCTCGGTGTGACATAATTTATGGATCATTGCAAAGTCACCATTATGTTGGTTAGCCTAAAAACAAATAGCCATAAAAGTCAGCTACATCAGCGAAATGCAGTTTCTCAGACCGCCAAATGCTATATATGGTGTTAGATCCAGGTGCATGCTTTCAAATTCACATAGGTGTAAGCTATATGCAATTCTGGAGACAATCTAATTATCTCTATGAAGTCGTTTAATCTCGGACCTTGTGAATGGATTTGGTAGACGGAATCGGGAAGAGGCCTATCATATATATACATACACATATATATGAAGATATGCTGTTCCTAGCTTTGGGGAAAAGAATATACCGGCGAATCTGTTAATCATGATTTCATTCACCACATTCCCCTCTCAGATTGCAGCGGTCCCTCAGTTTTTCTAAGCCTTTGAAAAGCACTCGGAAGGTTATGCCTCCAGCCTGGCCTATTGCGATACCCTTAAAACCTGGAACATTTTAGCACCTCTCCTATGTGTATGTGTGTGTGTGAGTGTGTGTGTGTGTTTGTTTGTCACTCACATCGCTTCGCAGCAGGTGTTTGTTTGTTTACGTTCCCGTAACTTAGCAGTCTGGCAAAATGGACCGAGGGAATAAGTACCCAGCTTAAGAAAATAAAATAATAATAAAAAAAAAAACAACGCACCGAAGACGATTCATTCGACTAAAATTCTTCAAGACAGCGTCTGAGCATGGCTGCAGTCTAATGACCGAAACAACTAAAAGACAAAACAATAGAAATTCAAAGAGTATAGTTCAGCCTAGTTCATTGCCATTCTATGCTAGCTATAGAAACGTCTAAACAAATAGAATTCTTCAAATTATAGAAGTACTACGAAGATATATACGGTACTTTGACGGAAACTATAGCTTTTCATTAAAGAACTGGAGGTTTCCGTTTGGGACGAAATGGTAAATATATACAGGTATTATAGATATATAGAAGCGAGTAATCACATGCATAGTAATTCGATTCAAATCCAGTGTTAGTTCCTTCCTACATTAATTTCAAAGACTTAACAGGAAGGAATCTAGGTTGGCGTCGCCGTCAGTGTAACCAACGACGAAGTCTCTGAATATGTATGTGTGGATATGAGGATATGCATTTATGTGCCAATTGTGCGCATGTGCATGCGTGTCTATGTGCTTGTATGTATGTGTATGTGTGTATGTCTGTGTGTCTGCACAACTCTAAGTGTGCGCGTGTTTGTGCTTGTGCGCGTGCGTGTGTGTTTGAATATGTGTGCGTGTTTGCGCATGTGTCTATATATATGACATTATGCCGAACGATATTGGCTCCATTCGTGACATTTTTATGCCAGTGATATTGCAAGTGTATGTGTATGCTAGCATGGAAAGCGGATGTAAAACGATGATGGTGACGATGATGATGATGACGATGATGATGATGATGATGTTGATGATGATGATGATGATGATGATGATGGTGATGATGATCATATACGTGTAAATATACGTGTGTATACGTTTATGAATATATGTATGTAGTATATAGATATGCATATATGTATATATATATATATATATATACATATACATACATATATATATATATATATATATATATATATATATATATATATATATATATGTGCATATATATGCATGTGTGTATATGTATATATACACGCAGGCATACAAATACGAAACTCACATGCGCTGGCAAGCGCTCTCCCGAGTTTCCTGTCTGCATGTTTGTGTGTATATATACATACATAAACACACACGCACATACACGTACATATATATGTATATATATATATATACAGTCACTGATCTTGCAATAAGAGATTAGATACATATACATGTATACATATATGTATGTAAATATGTATATATACATGCATATATGCATGTATAGATATATATATGTATATATATATATATATATATATATATATATATATATATATATATATATATATATATATATATATATATATATATATATATATATACACATATATATACATATGTATATATTATATGCTGCTATAAATTGTCATGAGTTACTGAGTGCCAACAAAAACTCTAAAGTAAATACCGTACCGTTTTTATCAAACAAGACTATGAACGTACAGCTTCAAAATGAAATACTAAAAATTCTTTACATCTGCTGCCAAACAGACTTGCAATCATTTAGGTACCGAAAAACGAAGCTTTGAGATATATATCTGCAGTTAAATGCTAACAAGAAAGAAAATAGATGGCATAGTCATAGCTGGATTGACATTGATAGTGTGACTGATCTGGAAGGAAACAACAACAGCAACTAACACCGAATTCAACTTTTTACTGCATGACAAAAATCCATTTATTTAGCCTCTCTGTCCTCATTCGAGCTATTAGAAACAACAGCTAAATTTTAGTTAAGTCGAAGCAGACATTAAATAATGGAGATTTATATATACAATGTCTGAACCAAGCACTAGTTCTGATGGCTTCGGATCTTCACTGATTGGAAGTGTTGTCATGTACATTGTCTTGTCTTGGTGTAAAACATGAGCTACAACAAACAATCTGCTCAATACTCGAGATTTGCCTGTTAATTGTTTGACTTTAACCAGTTGAGCATGTTCCTTGGTGGATGATGGTATGTACATCTCTGATCACGAGCAGAAATAGTAGGGGAGCATTATAGCCATGTATTGAGAGGAATTCTTTGGGATTTGAATAATTCACCTTTGGAAACCAGGGTGTGTCGTTCAACATCCTTAAACAACCCTTAATCAGAAACATTTTGAGCAGGATTGTCTACTCGACCTGAAGAAAATTCTAACAGGGTCCCACCTGCGAGGTCATGCGCTATTTATCTTGATATCAGATCACCATGTCACGCACATATGGTTGTGATGCATGTGCCTGGTGTACCCTTATCAGACGGGTAGTCATGATGGGTATAATGGGCTTTGTATATTTTACCCCAGTGTCACTTTGATGGCATGCACTGCTCTCTCACTCAATAATAATAGTAATAATAATAATAATAATAATAATAATAATAATAATAATAATAATAATGATAATAATAATAAGGACAAAGAAGAACAAAAAGGACATAAAGAAGAATTACAGGTGCAAAAACATTTGAAGAACAAGAATGGCCTACAGAATCTATTCCATATAGCCACAACAGAAGCTGCTGAAACAAATAAGTGGGATTGGCTGATGAAAGGACCACTAAAGAAAGAGACCGAGAGCACTATACTGGCAGCACAAGACCAAGCTTTTGTCTCGAACTGGAGGGTCAACCTTAGGAATGAGCAAGTGTCTCCACCGTGCTGTATCTGCGATAAGGTGGATGAAACCATTGCCCCCCCCATAACATGAACGAATGCCCTAGACTTGCACAGTACCTCCACAAGTTGTGATGACACGATCAGGTAACGAAAGTGCTACACTGGAAACTGTGCGAAAATTGGGGGCTAGGCAAGACGTGGTATGAGCACAAACTGCAGAGTGAGGTGGAGTCGGAGACTAGCAAATTCCTCTTGGATTTCCCAATCCAAACAGATCAGGTGCTAGGGTATAACAGACCGGACCTAGTGGTGGTGGACAAGGTGCACCACATGCTATATAGTTCATGTTACACAACCCTTTGACCCACGAATAGTCAAGAAAGAAGGCAAAAAGATAGATAAACACAACCCTCTTAAGTACGAAATAGCCCCGTTATGGAAAATGAAGGTGAAGATAGTGTCAATTATTGTTTACCCTAGTGCTCAACTGGTACTTAATTTATCGACCCCAAAAGGATGACGGGTAAAGTCGATCTTGGAGGAATTTGAACTCAGAATGTAGCGATATTACTATTTGGTGTGAAACATGTTTGGCATTTAAAAAAATTATCCCACAGCTAATCAAAGAAGAAAAAGACCCCCACAACCTGCAAACTATACCTAGACAAATTCCCCGCGTGGTATACTAGACAAAACAGCTATAAACAGATGCGTTTCGGCCAACAACAATTCGTAGTTGCGTGGGATATGGCAACACAAAGACAATTTAATCACACTGCAAGAACTTTATCAAGTCTTGCACTACGGTTAGTCATACTCAATAAAATCCGGAACATATCTCAATTAATCTAAGTTTTCTAAGTGTGTGTGTTTGCGTATAGACACACACACACACACACAAACACAGAACGCATGCAACACACGTATGTGTATGTGTCCATAAGGAGCGAGTGATATAGATATGTACATACATATACATATATAGCAATGCAAATAATATGCATAACCAAATCTTATAAACGCGCGAACACATAGGTATACATATGCAGTCATATTCAACATAAAACAGCGTCTGTCATAAGCTGACATCCGATAAAATTGCAAAGTTAATATTGCGTTGAATCGTATGGTAATTATCAATAAATATTATTGCTGCGTATTCAGTTACACTGCGTCTAAGATTACATATTCTTGACTGAAATTTGGCTACTATTTCGAGCAGTTCAAGTGTCTAAGGAAAATTTGTTGGTTCTGTAGTATTCTGTGTTCTAATATAGATTGGTTTATTTTGAGTTGTTGTTATTATTATGAAAATCAACCCGTCTGTGACCAAGCCATCTTGTTTTGTAGCACTTGACAGCTGTTGTCTGTCTGAAATTTTGCCAGTCTTTACCCAAATGATGGCGATATTCTAGTGGACATTATCACCAGCATCATTGCTATTACCATCATCAGCATCATCATCATCATCATTATCGTCATCGTCGCCATCATCATCGTCGTCAGTTTAAGAAAGTAGGACAGAAAACAGGCCTCGGTTCCCATCAAGCAAATGGTTGTAGACAATGTGCTGGAAATGAGTGCATGAGGACTCCGTAAGGTCCAGACGGTGTGAACTATGAGTATACGAGACAGGAAAACGGAATAAAGACTTTGTATGAGGCAAATTCTACAAAACTACTCAGCAGTCATCATCGCAATTACGATTACGATCATCACCACCACTACCACCACCACCGCCACCACCACCACCAGCATTACCACCACCACCACTACCACTACCACACCACCATCATCATCATCACCATTATATTTTTACATCTGCTTTTCCATTCTTGCTTGTGTTGGACGGATTCCTGTCCAGCAGAGTGTCTCGCCCCTTCTGGTTTTTATTTTTCATCTCCATTCTGAAATTCATCTTCTTGAGATCAACCTTCATCATTTGTGTTCCATGTTCTTTTCGATCATCCTCTTCCACTGTTCGCTTCCACCTGCTTGTTTGCTCCCCAATTTTTACTTATTGTTATTACACGCCCACACCTAATCATCATTCTCTCTTGCACTATAACTCTGATTTCTCTTATACCGGATTTTTCTGTCATCTTATATATATCCAATCTTTCTTTCATACTAAAATTAAACATCCTGCAAAACTGCTTAATTTTTCTTTTGATTCTTGACACCCTCTGCATCCAATGTCAACATTTCACTGCCACAAAACATCGCATTTCGTACACAAGAGACATACAATTTTATTCTCCGTTCGAAGATTTAACCACCCGCTTGTTGGCAACAGCGGTAGTAATAGCTATTTGAATTTTATCCACACTTTTTTTACTCTGGTTTCCATGATTTTAGAGCAGTCTTTTCACAGCTGACTGGATGGTGTAGATTATAGAAAACATCAACTATTTCACGAGGTGTCTTCAATGCATTGTCAGGAAAGTAATTTTCATTGCTTACTAGTATTGTACATCTGCCCAATGCATACACTTTATTTATTCTCATTCTGCGTCTGATCTTAGTACATCTCTTGTGCAATCACACGTCACGCCATCCTGACCGTTTGAGCCGTTGTGTACTTATTTCCAGTACACTACAAACGGCCATTTCTCTGATGTTAGCTGAGACCTGCTTTCTATCCTACTTGCTAAAACTTTAGGCTTTCTCATGTTTCGTTTCAGATTTCTCGATTCTAAATTTTGCGTTCACGTTTGGGATTTCTTATTTATTACAACAACGAGGCAATCAATGTCTTGCAATTCCCACGGATAGTTGCGCTCAATGTCCTCCGTTTTAGCTCGGAGAGCTATTTTAAGTAAGATACTTTGTTAATAATGTAGCGTTAGCTACGTAGATGTTAATCATGATGCTTTTGTTACTTGTTGATGTTAAAAATATTAATACTGTTGATAATATTGTTGCAGTTGTTACTATTGTTGTTCACATTGCAGCAGTTGTTTTTATTGTTGATGTTTCTGTACTTTTTACAGATATTAATGAAATTTATAATGACACTATTGTTATTATTTCAATTCTAGGTGTTGCTGCGCTTGCAGATGGTAATGATATGAGGTGGCGCATGAAATTGTTAATGTTGATGATGATGTTGTTAACGATATCGATGTTGTTGATAGTAATGATGATGTTAATACTATTTTTGACGATGATGTTAATGTTGTTATTGTAGATTTTTCGCTAATGCTATTTAATTTAAAACTAAAAACGTTACACGAAACCAGTAAATTACAGCGCATACTAAACTATGATTTTCAGAATAATTACTCATTAGATTTAGTTAATATTCCAATCAAGTTATTCGTTTCTTATATATTTCTAATGATTGTTCTGTTGTTGACTTTATATAGCAAATGCTGTATAAGCATGTGGATATTGATTTCCACATATACGAACAAATTTAGTAACTGCGAGTGGCTTAGTGGTTAGGAGCATTCGACTCACGAACGTAAGGTCGTGAGTTCAATTCCTGGCGACGCGTTGTGTCCTTGAGCAAGACACTTTATTTCACGTTGCTCCAGTTCACTCACCTGGCAAAATTGAGTAGTACCTGTATTTCAAACGGTCAACCTTGTCACACTCTGAGCCACGCGGAATCTCCCCGATAACTACGTTAAGCGTAACCATGTCTGTGGAGTACCCAGCCACTTGCACCTTAATTTGACGAGCAGGCTGTTCAGCTGATTGTATTAACTGGAATCTTTGTCGTCCAGTGTTATGGCGGCGCGTTGTGGGCTGAAAATTCAACTTTCTTCAGCACAGTTCTTATTTGACGAACTGATCCACAGGTAAATGAGAAGCACGACCGACTACACTGTGATTCGAACTCAGTATGAAAGCCAAAATATCCGATTTTCTAATACTTTGCTCTCTTCGTTTTGCCTCATTACATTTCTAGCCGGCGGTTGTGCAGCACTTAGAATGGGAGATTGCCCAGAAACCATTGATCAGAAACCGTTGCTAGGAGGGAGTAGTAGGATCCCCCCACTCACAGTATATCTCAGACACTGGTGGTGCGTCGATAACCAGCTCGAAAAGATGTTTTCCTTGAGTTAAAAGGTAGTAACATGGTCCTACGCAAGACTGGTAACCTACGTTGGTACATAGATTTTACTCTATACATACATACATACATACATATATATATATATATATATATATATATATATATATATATATATATATATATATATATATATATATATATACTCTTTTACTTGTTTCGGTGATTTGACTGCGGCCATGCTGGAGCACCGCCTTTAGTCGAGCAAATCGACCCCAGGACTTATTCTTTGTAAGCCTAGTACTATCGGTCTCTTTTTGCCGAACCGCTAAGTTACGGGGACGCAAACACACCAACTTCGGTTGTCAAGCGATGTTGGGGGGACAAAACAGACACACACACACACACACACACACACACACACACATATATATATATATATATAAAGTACAAACAGTACTGTACTGCATATTTTTATTATTATTCTTATAACTTGTATATATTTATTTTATTATAAATACAAAACGACACTACGGAGGAATCGAAGTAAGCTTAAATAATAAACCGTGATAAGTGAACCGCGATATCGCGAGAGATTACTTTATATGTATATATACATATGTGTATGCGTGTACGCTCGCGTATGTCTATACGTGTGTGCATGTGTGTCTTTGTGTCTGTGTCTGTTCGTTCGTGCTTCACCGCCGTTTAACACAGGTATTGGTGTGTTTACGTCCCTGCAGCATAGATGCTTGCCAGAAGAGATCGATAAGATAAGTACAAAGCTTCAAATAATTAAAAGAAGCATAAAAAATTCCGAAGCCGGTGCTCCAGCATGGCTGCAGTCTAATGACTGAAACAACTACGAGATAAAAGTTATAAAAGATTAAAGTCATAACAGCCATACAGAAACTTTGAGTAAATCAAATGAATAATCGCAATTTCTACCTTCGTACTTATGTCGCATTCGCATTCAGCTTTTCTTTCTTTCTCTTTATATGATGTTAGTTTAATTCCGGCGTTTTCTATCAGATATATTCGTATCAATACATCTAAGTGAGAGGTGACAAAAGCCTTATCTCGTAAATGACAAAGCACATCTGGTGTGTTCACAGGTCATATTTTTACAGCGACGTTAATATACGTCTATTATCCTCGTATGTAAACACAGAAACACTCAAAAACAGACGCACACATACATACTTATGTACACACACACGCACATATCTATCTCTATATATATACATATATGTATTTATAGATGTATACATACGCATATAAAATATATAAACACACACAAACACACGCGCGCACACACACATACACACACATACACACACACAAATACAAATGTTGTAGTTAACTTAAACTGCTGTAACATATGTAGGGTGAACTCATTCAATTTGTTCATATTTTGATACGTCTGAACTGAGGAAGATTCGAGGAAAGACATGAGATAGCCTTTTTATCTATTTCGTAACTATCTGAAACGTATGTATAAAATGCATTCTAAATATCAATGCTTGTAAGTTGGCGAGCTGGTAGAATCGTTAGCACGCCGGGCGCAAAGCTTTGCTGTATTTCGTCTGTCTATAGGGTCTGAGTTCAAATTCCGCCAAGGTCAACTTTAACTTTTATCCATTCGGTGTCGATAAATTAAGCACTAGTTGCGTACCGGAGTCGCTATAATCGACAGGCCCCCTCCCCCAAAATCTCGGGCCTTGTTCCTGGAGTAGAAAAGAATATGAATGCTTGTTTTGACTTTAAGATACACACACACACACACACACACACACACACACACAAGAGTTATTTCGGCATATTATGTATAACAGCGGCTATTACCTTAAATAAAGAGAGTGAACAATACATATGTATTTAATTGTAAGAGTTGAAAGATTCAATGTCTTACATTGGCCATCTGTTCCACCCTGGAGCGATAATGCACAGACAAGTCAAGGAGTGAGAAATGAATGTTGTATTCACAAGTGCTGCATTTGGCTTACAACTATTTGCAACATAATGTCGAGCATATGGGTTTCTCTACGGTGGGGACTGTCTGAGTTTATTTTTGTATTTTTCTATCTTCATAAAGATAGTGCATGTGAGCGAGATGTCGTGTGTATATCTCTGCAGGGGGAGTGTATATTTGTGGACGAGTGCACGTGTGTTTGTGAGTGTTTGAGTGTAACATGTACGTGAGAGTGATGTGTGTATGTGTGTGTAAGTGTATGTGTGTGTGTGTGTGTCTGCGTGTGTATGTGTGTGCATCTGCCTACATCTTAGTTTGGACAGAGTTCTTTGGCTGTAAAGGATATAAATGCAGATACATGTGATTTGTATTAAAGAATAGTAATTTGGCTACATTCACAGGGATGAAAAATTCTGTTATTTAAGAGGGCATTTCAAATGGGATTTAAAGTAACGTTTTTGGCTTGTGTATTTTTCATTAGAAGTTCATGTCATTGGGGACATAGAGTAGTGAATGGCGCAGTTTGTATTGTGAGAGGTGTGTAGTATCAGGTTCTTTGTCTTGGGTTCAATGGTAGATTTTACTGAGGTAGAGTGCATATATGTGTGTGTGTGTCTAGTGGGAAGTGCGTTGAGCTAGCGCTGACTTCAGAGAATTACGTTACAAATACGAACACACGCACATATGTAAAACTACACAGAGAAAGCCACTAACGCCTCTAATGCATATATGTACGTATATACAAGCACACACACACACACACACACACACACACACACACACACACACACACGCACACACACACACACGCACACACACACACACACATATATATACAACTGGCTTCTTTCAGTTTCCGTCTACCAAATCCACTCACACGTCTTTGGTTGGCTCGAGGCTATAGTAGAAGACGCTTGCCTAAGGCACCACACAGTGGGACTGAGCCCAGAACCATGTGGTTGGTAAGCAAGCTACTTACCACACAGCCACTCCTATCTATCTATCTATCTATCTATCTATCTATCTATCTATCTATCTATCTATCTACCTGTCTGTCCGTTTACTTGTGTGATTCAGAAATCCGGTAGTAATTTAATCGGAAGAGACGCAATCATGTCAGAACACCGATATCTCAAAGCCCTTCTCCGTCACTGAAACGTGTGTGTGATGTACAAGTACCATCCTAAGGGAGATGGTATTCTCCGAAGGCGAAATACAACATCGATTAGCATATTGATGTTCAAATGTGCTGAAAAGTGTTAAGAATGAATATTCACACTATTGTTTTGATTCTCGCTGTTTTAGGTGGTCACAATATATATATATACGTGTTTGTGAATATATATGCGTATGCATGTATACGTGTGTGTGTGCATGCATATATACATACGAATATACATACATACATATATATATATATATATATATATATATATATATATATATATATATATATATATATATATATATATATATATATATATATATATACGGGTATGCGTGTGTAGGTACGTGTGTGCATATATGCACAGCCCCCCCCCCCCCCCCTACGCACACACGTGCACACACACTCATACATATACATAAATGCGGTTATACGTATGTGTACAAATGTGGGCGCTTGTGTTTGTATGTACGGATGGTCATTTACATAAGTGGGTTGTATGAGTGTAATTGTTGTTTCATTGTGTGCACAGAATCTCCAGTTATTTGTCAATAAATTCGCTATGTAAACCTGAGAGACGCCTGACATGTGTCAGCTAAGCCTGCAATAATTGGTGTGATTTGCAACTGTACATGCTTCATCTGCATAGATAATCGGAACGGCGACATGTGACAAATATAAAATACATTCCCTCAAACCACAATCCCGCTTCGTTATTTACAACTACGTTTGTTAATTACAACTACGAGATACTACTTTCCTGTTTAACTCTATCATTTCCGAATTACATTTTTCATGTTTCAGCTTTATGATGTTCTCCTTTCCGATATAAGTTGTTGTTGTGACTGTTAGTGTTCATTAAGACGGTGATTTGACAGAACAGTTAAAGCGTTGGAAAATGCCTTGTAGTATTTCTTCCAGCTCACAGCAGCGATGTAATTTGATCAGGCATTAGAACTAAATAATATAAGAAGTGACCAAAACCAGAACAAGAACGTGAACAAATATATATATATATATATATACTCGTACTCTTTTACTTGTTTTAGTCATTTGACTGTGGCCATGCTGGAGCACCGCCTTTTAGTCGAGCAAGTCGACCCACAGGACTTATTCTTTGTAAGCCTAGTACTTATTCTATCAGTCTCTTTTTGCCGAACCGCTATGTTACGGGGACGTAAACACACCAGCATCGGTTGTCAAGCGATGGTGGGGGGGGGGGGACAAGCACAGACACACAAACACACATACATATGTATATATACATATACATATATACGACGGGATTCTTTCAGTTTCCGTCTACCAAATCCACTCACAAGGCTTTGGTCGGTCCGAGGCTATAGTAGGAGACACTTGCCCAAGGTGCCACGCAGTAGGACTGAAGCCGGAACCATGTGGTTGGTAAGCAAGCTCCTTACCATACAGCCCCTCCTGCGCCTACATTTTAGTTTGTACATTTTAGTTAAATTGTTACTCCAACCATAATCTTTTCCAATGTCGTCTCATTACCTTTTTCTGTCTTTTTCATTCAACTTTCTCTCAACATGAAACACCTTCTTTTATGCTATCTTTGTATGCTTATGTCTATAGGCCTGTGCTTGTCACTCTGTTCTCGCTTTCTTTGTCTATATCTCTTAGAGTAATAGTCTGTCGATGTCATTCTCTTTGTACCTCACTTACCACTATCCATTAGTCTTTCTGCTTCTCTATCTCTGTACCTTTTCTCTCTTTATCTCTCTATATCGTTTTCGCGTCTTGAGCACTTACATACCTACTCTGTTGTCGTTTCTGTAAACCACGTAATATTTGGTGTCTTTTTTAAGGGCATAATCTTAACGAGTTGATACGAATGCATGACCTTTCAGTCGAGAGACTAACACCTTATCTACCCGATTATACTGATTCTTCACACGTTACAAAATATTGTGTAATTTCTTTATCTGAAATTCATTTACAAAGAAATTAAATTGTTTTTATTAACCACACACCCCACTACCACCACCTTTTCATTTCTTTTCTCTTTAAAACTGTGTTAAATCTCACGTCTTTAGTTTAAGTATTCATAAATTGTTGTCTCCACAAATATTATTCTTTGAATATTTCATTAAACTCAAAATATAAAGTATATAAATAATTTTAAAAAATGACATCCGCATGAAAGCCAAAAGTTAAATTGACTATTAACATATTTAATGCCAAGAGAGGAAAAGGTAAATGGAGATTAATATTTATTAGTAGTATTTAAGCAAGTCTGTAATGGCACCCCCGCTCCAGTATGGCCGTAACTCGCAGGCCGAAACGGTTAAAAGAGTTAAAACAGTAAATTATAGGAGACAAATTTGCATGTGTTGGTATCATTTTAACATCATTTTCTTAACCGTGCAACGGATGACTGAAACAGTAAGTAAACGTACTTACTGATTCATAAGCTATGTTACACGAACTCAAGTTACGGAATTTTGCGGATACTGAAATTATAATGTATCATCCATTATTTCAGAAGATGACTCGTTATACGAACACTATGGAAATCTAATTCAATTTCAACAGTTTTCGAAAGTAGGATCATGCTACCAATTTCTTTCGGAACTTAACAACATATCTATCTTGCTATGTACGCAATAATTCATCAGTTTTTGCAATTTTCTACTTATGTTAATCAATAAAACATCATGTAATTCACTCCTTCATCCTTTTCATTTCATTACATTTATTTGACGGCTACTACTTTTACATTTCTCAAAACCAGAAAAGAGAAAACTGATTCGAAGACTACAGATCGAAGCCATCAATGGAACTGTAAAAATCTGTAAAACTTTTCAGAGGTTTATCATTTAAGTATATATCAGCATGTCTAGATGTGCAGCTATATGCATGAGAAGACACATAAAACAAAGCATACAAATTTGCACGTATGTATGTATGTATGTATGTATGTATGTATGTATGTATGTATGTATGTATTCATGTATGTATGTATCCATCTTTCTATCTACCTGTCTGTCTATCTATCTATCTATCTATCTATCTATCTATCTATCTATCTATCTATCTATCTATCTATCTATCTATCTACGTATCTATCTATCTATATATATATATTTATATATATATTATATATGTATATGTAAATGAGTTTAATATTTTCATAAAGTCAAAACAGCGCAAGTTATAAGAAATAACCCTTTCTAATGTAATCGCTCAAACCAATACTCTTTTACTTGTTTCAGTCATTTGACTGCGGCCATGCTGGAGCACCACCAATGCTAAAAGTTTATTTGAGGATTTGCATAAAGTGGAAGCGGCAAATTCTGATGCAAAGCTTTTTCTTGCATGCAAAGAATGGTTTGAAAGATGACTTCTAGAAAGATTTATGCAGTAAAAAAAAAGAAAAGAAAGCAAAAACAAAAAAAAAACATCACAAGTTAGTCGTTAATTACCTCCGCTTTAGTGAAAGCGGAGGTATAGTTTCCAGTCATGTTTATTTGTTTGTTTGTCTGTCCGTGAATAAGATATCTCACCAACCGCTGGATGGATTCAGATGAAACTTTGAGGGATGTTTGGCCTCGTGACTGATACGAACTGATTAGATTTTGGGATGAATCCAGATAAGGATTCTGGATTATTTTTCCGTTTTCTTTTTTACTTAATTTTTGAGAACGGTCTGGTTCATTTTTAGTATTATCGTTTATGAGAGCAGTCGAGTTTATTTCAGATATTCTCATTTTAAAAATCATCTCTAGCTAATCGTTGAAAGGACGTTGGTGTTGCTTTGGCGGAGGTTTATGCTCTCTGAGTGCTCTTGCTAATGTTTTACTTTTTATCATATCGGGATGCACGGAAACAATTACGATCATTGACCTAATCAATGAAACAGAACCTTCATCGAAACAATGATGACTGAACCAGGGTGTACATTCTAAAGTTTGTACATTTATCGTCCTAGTGACCTAGAATGTTTTACTGCTATGTATAGGTAAATAATTATTACTAGTTCTACTCTGACAAAAAACTGTTTTCAAATTCGTAAATAAGCTGATATGTCGCTCAATTTCCCGAAATACATCGTTCCAAAACAAACCCTATCATTATTAACGTGAGAGGATACTGTTATTTTATTTATTTATATGTTTATTTATTTTTTGTTACAGCGTTGACATTAAATTCAAACATAACAAATGACAGATAATTGTATACACATAATTCATTTGAATGAGACTGGTCACTTATTCCAATTCGAAATTCATATGAATATATTTATCACCTCAACCACGAGTCTTAGTTAAACACTACTGCAATAATTTCTATTCGATTACTACTACTGTGCAAATTTCTGTTTTAATAATAGTTGTTTTCGAGTAATTTTTATTTATTACGTCTTGTTTGAGTTGCATATATCATTATTCATTTAGTCAAGTCAATTCTGGATAATGTACTCTAGCTCAACTAAATTATGAAAATTGCATTTGTATGAGTTAACAAAATATCTGATATTGTATGAGTAGCCAGCGTTCATAGACAAATATAATGACAGTTGTTATTGGATGCTGGTTGCTTAAGATAATAGTATTACTAGAGGGGAGCATTTCATTATGTATACAAAAATAATAATATTGCAAGTGTTATAAATAGTTTAAATGATATCATCAGCACCATCATCATCATCATCATTAGCAGCAAAAGTAGCAGCCTCAGCACTAGAATAGTAGTAGTAGTGGTGGTGGTGGTAATACTGTTAGAAATGGTGTAGTATTGTAATTCGTTGTGATTGTAACAAGAGTGTGCTGAAATTCTGGAAATAAACACTACCCTCAAGTTAAAATCAACGTGCTCGCTAATGTTTATTCAATTCAGTAACACGCTTTGATAGGGAACAATAACGTAAATAGCAAACAATGGTGACTACTGCTTAAAATTAGATTTTGGTAGCTTGCGTTTTTCATTTAGGATTTACAACGTAACTGAGACATTTGTAACGAATATAAAACAAGAGTTCCCACTCCCGCAGCATATCAGTTGTAATTTATTGGTTTGTCTCCCTTTGTTTTCCGTTCAAATCTTTTTTTTTCTTTTTTTTACATTTATACTGATTATTAGAAGGTGTTAAGTTATACTAGAACTTATCATAGTTGTTGCTTTTTTAGTCCCTGGTTGCCACTAATCAAGCACAGTGTATTCCTCTATGCATAGTGAACGTGTTGATATATTCGTCAACGTTTATTCAATATTTATGATGGTAAAGGCAGCGAGCTGGCAGAGGTGTTAGCGCGCCGGACGAAATGCTTAGCGGTATTTCGTCTGCCGCTACGTTCTGAGTTCAAATTCCACCGAGGTCGACTTTGCCTTTCATCCTTTCGGACTCGATTAAATAAGTACCAGTTACGTACTGGAGTCGATATAATCGACTTAGTCTGTTTGTCTGTCATTGTTTGTCCCCTCTATGTTTAGCCCCTTCTGGGCAATAAAGAAACGTTAGCACGCCGGGCGAATTGCTTAGAAGTATTTAATATATCTTTACGTTCTGAGTTCAAATTCCGCTGAGATCAACTTTGCTTTTCATCCTTTCGGGGGTCGATAAATTAAGTACGAGTTGCGTACTGGATTTCGATTTAATTTCGGACATTGTGCCTAGAGTAGAAATGAATAGTCTAGTTTCGTTGAATGAACGTTGCGTTGGCTTGTGCTATCTACTAAATCATCTGCATTTTTATTGATAACTTAATTATTCATATATTAATTTCTTCTATATCACAACTGCCGGACAATAATATTATTGGTTATAATAAATATATATAAATATATATATAGGTGTGTGTGTGTGCACATGTATATTATAATATGTATGTATGTATGTATATATATATATATATATTTATATATATATAAATACACATATATACTATAAGATATGTTATCATTTATATATTCTAAAATATAACACACACACATACCTATATATTATATATAACGTACATATATATGCATGTATGGTTTCTAAGTTTTTTTTTTATAAGGCGAAAGCAATGGAAGAAAAATAAAAGTCGATGGAAATGTACAAACATCTCCAAGCATTATTCTTTTCTGCTCTAGGCACAAAGCTGGAAATCTTTAGGGAGAGGGTCAGTCGATTAGATCGACTCCAGTACACAACCGGTACTTAATTTATCGACCCCGAAAGGATGAAAGACAAAGTCGACCTCGGCAGAATTTGAATACAGAACGTCATCTTGCATTATTCTTGTATACAAACATACATGCACACGCTTGCATCTCTTTCTCCTTCCCCTCTCTCTGTTTGTATATATAAATATATATATTTATATAAGTATTAGTTTGGCAACTAAGTTTCCGCCGTTTTTTAAAATGTAATTTTTTTAAAAGATTTAATAAAAAATAACAACTAATTAATCAGTAATGTATTCACCCTTGTTGTTTACAACTTCTCAACGTTCAACAAGATTTTCAATACCTCGTTGATCCAACCAAACTCTCAATTCTGCATCAGTATTGAACGAAACTCCGCACATAGCATTTGAAAGAGGTCGAAAGAGGTGGAAATCCGTTGGTGCCAAAGCAGGAGAGTACGGCAGGTGGCAGAACATCCCAGCCATGCGTTTGAAAGACTTCCTTAGTCATATTGGCGATATGAGGGCGGGCGTTGTCGTGCAGCAGAAGAACTCCATGCTGCCGATTACCCATGTTGAGTCGTTCCACCTGTTGAACATAGAGTTCTGCCTTGACCGTTTGGTTTCGTTATTATTCAGGTCACTGTCTGGAGTAGAATTCGGAATCTTGGGGTTAGTAGCCCGCGCTGTTAACCACTACGCCATATGCCCAGGTTCGAAATTTCTCCAAGACACCTGATGAAGGCTGGTGGGTATATCACCCGAAACGTTGTGTTAGCAACAAACAAGATGAGGACAAATATCCGTCAAATGTAAATAATGTAAATAATGCAAATAATTCCTCATCTCTTAAATATAGAACTGTATCGAAAATCTCACATATGACCACGATATCATGCACTGGAATAGAACCCGGAACCTAGTAATTCCGATGCAGCAAACTTTTTAGAAATTCGACCATACAATGTTTATCTATTAGCGTACATACATACACACTTATATACGCGCACAAACATATACATATGCATATATACATACATGATGATGTTCGTCTATTAAATTCCATTCACAATACGTGCATATTAATCAATCAATTCCAGTATTTTCCTAAATTACTAGTCACTAAGGCCGGACCCGGAATCATAGACTTCCCAAGGGAACTGTCTAACCGTAAGCCATGAATAAGCTTATGATATTTAAATGTTACATCTGGAATTTATTTTAGCGTCGTTTCTAGGGAATAGCGATTCTTTTCGTACTCTTCCATGAAGGCGTTAGCTGTACACTTAACCGAAGAGTATTACCTTTGAGGTTTAATCATGTTTATTTAATCATAGATATGTAGAACTATGTACGTCTAAGCACACATCACAGCTCTGACAAATCTCTCTCGCTTTTCCTCATTCTCTCTCACTGTCTGTATCTCTCTCTCTCTCTCTCTCTCTCTCTCTCTCTCTCTCTCTCTATATATATATATATATATATATATATATATATATAGACACGCACACGTGCGTACATACATATTTATCCATACAAACACACACACACGTACAGACTCTCGCTGTCTCTGTCTCACGCACACGCATGCACACACAGATTTTCTTATGCGCACACGATTATATGAAAACCGAATGCAAATACACATAGGTAATAAAAAGCTAAATAAAAGCATAAAATATACATCCATGCCCATAGTCATCCAATATTACCATTTGCACAAAAGTACATAAGTCCGTTAAACAGAGACTCGCTGCCTGTATAATCATATATAAGCAGAAATAGATATACATACACAAGAACACACGCATATATATATATATATATATATATATATATATATATATATATATATATATATACAGTGTACATTTAAACACATCAGAGTGATGTCCGTAATAGGACATCTAACCCGCTTGAAGGAGCAGTCAAAACTCCAAACCACAATTAGGGATCCATCTATTTCTCGGACCATGGTTTCAAGTTACTTTTAGCAAAATAAAATAATATAAAAAAATATTTGCCAGTAAAAGGCGTAGGAGAACAAAGAATAAGTCCTGCGGTCGATTTGTTCGACTAAAGGCAGTGCTCCAGCATGGCCGCAGTCAAGTGACTGAAACAAGTAAAAGTATATAAATTTCGAGATTTACAAATTACTTACATCTGGTTTATAAGCTGTAATATATTTTTTCGAACATCAACTTCCTTGAATCAGGTTGGCACATAATATAATTTCGGTTTTGAAAGCAAGATATATCAGATCAGAATAAATGTTAACAATTGAATTCTACACTTTTTTTTTCTACTACCAACAAGAAATTACTCTGTTACTTCCAGTAGCATAAAATCTGAACTTTTAGAACCGTTAAATTCTTTGAAAGCTTTTTCTGCTGCCACCTGCTTCTTCTGAGGATCATTTTGTCGGACGATATCGCGATGCCTGGAAAAGCAGTAGCGTGACGAACAGGGTTTAGGGAAATATGCTAGGGAAATATAACATAAAACATTCAAATGCTGAAATACACTGGCATGTGATCAGATATTGCCATGGAGAAGAAGTATCCTTTTCGATCGACAACCTCTGAAACATACCTGTGTGTTTCTTGATGCTTTTTGTCGATTAATGAGCGGCATATTTCTACTGTGGTATTTTCGGCTGAATTCAAGGAAAAGCAGTGAACTATTCAAGGTACCATCTACCACCCAGTGACCATAATCTTCTTTTGATATAGCTTCACTTTGGGAAAATATTTTGAAAACTCTCCTTGGCGTGGGATTTTTTTTCCAGCTGTCGCAGTGAATAAATTTTACTGTCACATTTCATATGCCTCATGTCACTAAGAACGTCGTCAAGAAATAGATTGGTTTTGCTGCGCAAATACAATGCAGGACATATTTCAAACGGTTATTTATTCAGCTCAAGCTGCACAAATATTTCGAGGATTTTAAGAGTATGAAATGTGGAAAAAACGTCACAATATTGCTTAACCTACGACATTTAGTTTTTTGTAATGTATTCATCGGATTCTCAGTAAACATTCCCAATTGGCCGTTATTCTTCTCTGATGATCAACGATCGCCGCGAATTTCCTGGCCTTCACGGTTTTCGTCCGCAATCGGAAACTTTTGAAACAAATATTGAGATGTGGGTATACTGACGGCTTCTTGATCAAATCTTTGACATTACCGTAGATTCCACTGCATTTTATTTAATTTTTAACTCATAAAAGAAAATCTCTTCAATGTTTTATGCTTTGTTTTTGCTACTCCTTTTCATCTTTACGTTGTTAACGTGACGAACGCTAAAAAACAAGACGCTTAGCATAAATAAATAGATCGATAATTTTGTTTCAAAATGATATATCACATGAGCATGCTTAAACATAAGTCATTCTAAAATAAGCTTCTCCACTTTTAAAATAGCAGAAAATAAAATCTCAGGAGACATTAGATGCACAAACTTTTAACTCCTGCTTCCAACAACAGTAACCAGTAGCTAACTGAACATTATCACGACCAGTAATAATGATTCGTGACCCCTTACTACCTGGTTCAAATTTAAAATGTGGTAATAACGCGCCATTATTACTTAATAATTAATAATATCAAGCTGAGATGTTCTTCAAGCCTTAAAGGATTAATGGATTAAACTACTCATAATGGATTAAAAAATACTAACAACGAAGGAAAAAAAATCCCTCATATTATTATATTTCTGTGTGCAAGTGTGTATATGTATATATATATAAATATATGTATATATATATAAATATATGTATATATATGTATATATATGTATATATATGTATATATATGCGCGTGAGGTTATTCATTCAAAGATTTTGCGGATGATACAGATATACATTCAAATACGTATGCTTCTGTAAGAGAGAGAGAGAGAGGAGAGAGAGAGGAGAGAGGAGGAGGAGAGAGAGGGAGAGAGAGAGAGGAGAGGGAGAGAGAGGGAGAGAGAAGGAGAGAAAGAGAGGGAAAAATATATAAAATACATGTGTATACGAATATATATATATATATATATATATATATATATATATATATATATATATATATATATATATATATGTATGTATAAATATGTCATATATATATATATATATATATATAGAAGTTGAGAGAGAGAGAGAGAGAGAGGTGAGAGAGGAGAGAGAGAGAGAGAGAGAGAGAGAGAGAGAGAGAGAGAGAGAGAGAGAGAGAGAGAGAAACAAAAAGTAAGAGAGATGATGATGATGATGATGAGCTAAGAACTGGCAATTGAGTTGGTCAATTAACTGATTTGGCAGACTGAAGAAGTATCAAGAAATCATTGGGTGTTGGATCGATGGACTGAAAACAGGTGAAAAGAAAATGAACAGGACATATAGGCATTCAGTATATACATTGGTAGATAGTGATGGATGGATACATGGATGGATGAATATACATAGGTGTGTGTATGTGTGTGTGTTTGGTAGCTAGTTAAATAGATAGATAGATAGATAGATAGATAGATAGATAGATAGATAGATAGATTGATATAGATAGATAGATAGACAGATAGATAGATAGATTGATTGATTGATTGATTTGATAGCTAGGTAGATAGGAAGATGGATATTCCAAACATTCCAAGCGTAAAAGAAAGAAAGAAACTACGCGAGAGTTTCAAAGCGATATAGAAACAGATAGTGCTAGGGCCAGATGTTTTCAGCTGAGCGTTCAAAGACAATTCGTTGGTCCTATGTTTGTTGTTACAATGGCCAAGTGTAGTCATCTGTGGGCAAATGTCCGCTAGCAAACATAACTCTCCATGCATTTCCATTCAACATCAATGAAAGCCCGACAATTCAATTCCGTATTATGATTAATCAGCCAGAAGGCTGATCTGATTCATCATTTATTCGTCTGCAACAGTGTGTTGTAAACATATACCTGCTACGCAATGATATCATCTCCTCTCACGCTATCTCTCTCTCTCTTTTCCGCTCCCTCTTCCTCTCCTCTCTCTTTCCTCTCTCTCTTCCTCTCTCTCTATTTCTATCTCTATCTCTGTGAGTTTCTGTCGCTCTATATATGTGTGTTTGTGTGTGTGCACATATTAATGTGTGTGTATGTGTATGTATATGTATGTATGCATATAAATATATATCTATATATATTTGGATATTTATGTAAATATGTGTGCGCACACGCATATTTATTTTTATATATGTGTGTGTGTATATATATATAAGTATGTGTGTATGTTTATACACGCACACACATATACATACACACTTCCCTTCCTCTCACTCTTAATTTCAAATTTCTAATATTCTAGAGGATCACACAGACACACACAGACACACGCACACACACACAGACGCACGCACACACACACATACTGTATATTTGTATATCCATATATGCATACATATATATACGCTTATATATGTGTGTGTATGTGTGTACGTGTGTGTGTATGTATATATGTATATGTATACACACACACCGCATATACTACACATATTTATGTGTGCATTTGTATGAAGATATTCTCTTTTCAAGCCCCACCTCTCTCTCAGTACATGTATATATATATACATACATATATATATATATATATATATATATATATATATATATATATATCCTAGATAGAGATTGAAACCTCAACCTTCAAACAAGATTATTAGTTAGATTACTAACACCTTTACCTACTAGACCATCAAACCAACACCTATATATATATATATATATATATATATATATATATATATATATATATATATATATATGTATATATATATATACACACACGCACACACACACACACACACACACACGCACACACATATATGTATATATGCCACTCCTAGTATCTTATACGAAATGACTCCTCCACTTTTATGTCTCCCCTTTTCTGTTTCTTCTCCTTCCTATCTCTTTCACTGTATTTTCATTCTCTCTTTCCTTATTGAAATTTAGCAATCGTGATCGTCCAAGTACAGATCCTCCTTCACAACAAAGGGAAACAAGAACACAGGTTCAATCTTCATTTAAGTAATAGTTCGATTATTTTTACCCAGCAAAATGCTCTCTAGAAACGTTTCTAGGTTACATTTCCATTTAACTTCATAATCAGCACTCAATGGTTTTGCTTTACGAACAATTCTCAATAATGTACTAGTTATCTATTTCTCTATATCCCACAGGGGACTAAACGTATAGGGGACAAACAGGATTAAGTCGATTACATGAACCTCAATGCGTAACTGGTATTTATTTAATCGACCCCGAAAGGATAAAAGGTTAAATGCACCACGGCGAAAATTGAACTCAGAAAGTAAAGACAGACGAAATACTGTTAAGCATTTCGTATATACATACATACATACATACATATATATATATATATATATATATATACGACAGGCTTCTTTCAATTTACGCCTACTAAATCCACTAATATGGTTTTCGCCGGCCCGAGGCTATAGTAGAAGAATCTTGTGTAAGGTGCCACGCAGTGGGACTGAACCCGGCACCATGTGGTTGGGAAGCAAGCTTGTACCACACAGCTACTCCTGCGCTTATCTATATATCTTCCCCCCAAAAAGGGGGAAAAAACCGGGATGTATATGTATTTTGTAAGTGGTGGTTCTTATTTAGCTCCAGTTCAGCTCTGGTAGCGGAACTTAGGTTTGAAGCTATTGCAAACGTAGCATCCTCGTTTTAGGGCTCACATTTTCTTAGTGTCTTTTCTATCGTTTCTAATCCGGAGGAAATGACGTATACCTGTTATTTTTAGCCAGCCGGGTTTTTATAATGGAGGTTTGTTATTGCTATTGTTTATTCTCTGCTTAACTTTGGCAGCGCAGGAATATATTGCTAGAGGTTCTACCCTTCAGGGAAATATACAATGCTTTACTATCCCATGAGCCACTTCCAATTAAAGACAGTAAGACAATGAGTTAGGGATACTTAGCAAGCTGACTGACCGTGCAGTATCTCTCTCGTCGATCAGGAATATATATATCGATATCTATAAATCTCTCTCTACACACATACCCACCCACGTATACATACATAATACATACATACATATATATATATGTACACACACACACACACATATATATATATATATACGTCGGCCACTACTGGCATATACACGTGCTTACAATTATCAAGTATTACCTCTAAAATTTGCAATACCTACGTATATATATATATATATATATATATATATATATATATATATATATATACATACAAACATATATTACGTATATATAAATATAAGCACAAACATATATGTATACACAGTGGTGAGATATAATGAAGATAGTTGAGATGCCCTATAGGAGTATATAATTGAAATGTTGGTGAAAGCAGCGTAATCTAAATTGGGGCGAGGCCAGCATTGAAGAAGAACATAAATAATCAAACCTAGCTGATCTGAATTATCGAACCGTTGAAGCAAACTTTTTCAGAATAGCCAATTTTTTTTTTTTTTGCTTTCCGTTTTCATCAAAACAGTTTTCGAATTTACATTTTGAAAATCGTAGATTGAGATCAAATAACATAAACAAACAGGAGTGGCTGTGTGGTAAATAGCTTGCTTACCAACCACATGGTTCCAGGTTCAGTCCTACTGCGTGGCACTTTGGGCGAGTTTCTTCTACTATAGCCTCGGGCCGACCAAAGCCTTGTAAGTAGATTTGGTAGATGGAAACTGAAAAAAGCCCGTCGTATATATATATATATATATATATATGTATGTGTGTGTGTGTGTGTGTGTGTCCGTATTTGTCCCCCCACCATCACTTGACAACCGATGCTGGTGTGTTTACGTCCCCGTAACTTAGCGGTTCGGTAAAAGTGACTGATAGAATAAGTACTAGGCATACAAAGAATAAGTCCTGGGGTCGATTTGCTCGACTAAAGGCGGTGCTCAAGCTTGGCCGCAGTCAAATGACTGAAACAAGCAAAAGAATAAAAAGAATAAAAGAAAAGCAAATAAATAAAGACAGAAAAATATTTTCTCCTACGCCTTTTACTGGCAAAATATCTTTCACTTCATCTCGAGAAAGTATATCTTACAGTTTATAGAAAGTGTCAGATTTAGAGAAATTTAAACGTGTTTGCCTCTTTTTGTACTCTAGAGGATAGGTTTAGTTTTAAATTTTCGAAATTTTCTGACACGGGGAAATGACACGGAAACGTGGAAATTGTATCCGTTCAAAATCTGTTGAGTGTTATGCCTTACCTTATATTATGAAGAAACGTAATCGTACATATTGTACTTTTAAGGTTAGCATGTTTTATGTTTTGATTAAGCCGTTGTATACGATTATAGAGATATATAGTCAGGATGGTATTATCTATGATATATATGGTTAATCTTCGCTTGTCCAACAATCCAATAATTAAAGACAAGCTAGCAGTTTTCATAACGGCTTTTTTTTATTATCCGAATTAGTGTGCCGCAGACAGCGACGTCCGCTTTGTCATTCTTTGTTTATTTACAAAATATGTATTTGATGTCGGATTTTTCGGTGGTGGTCTGCGATCGAGTGAGCGAGCAGGAGGCCCCATTGGCTTGGGAAGTGCATTGCCGATATAGATATATAAAATGTATATAAATAGATGTGTGTGTATGTATATGT
>NC_142937.1:84196396-84261248 GCF_046866305.1 Octopus bimaculoides | reverse complement strand
TCATATATATATACATACATACATACATACATATATGTATATATATATATATATATATATATATGATACATACATATATATAGAGTTGAAACTTACGTGCAAATGGACGCGTCGCGTTCGATAATATAATAATACAAATGACATATAAGCATATGCATTTATACATACATATATGTACATACCTACATCTACATGTGTATATCGATGCATATCCGGGTACAGGACGTCAGAGAAATGAACGGGAACATAAAGCACAGAAACGGACTTTGATTACAAACAACATAACGAACATTTAAACATACACGCATACATATTCCCACATTCACACATTCAAAGATATACGCATACATATTCATACACACCATTCTCTCACACACACACACACGCTTGTGCACCTTAGTTCGTTGGGATCACTATTACTATCTTCGTTTTATTCAACCTCTTTTTTTTCTCTGACATCTCGTCATGTTGAACGGATGTACTCTACACAGCTTTTCTATCTCCATTTTATTCATTCTCTCTCTGTTTTGTCTTTCTTATTCAATTCTGTCGACGTGTGTAAGCACGAAACGTAAAAAAATTCCATTTTTCTCGAGCGTTAAACTATTACACCTGATTGTTGCTCCTACACCTATCTTCATCTTTTGTTTTTCAATAAATCTGAACGATATATATACTTTCACACACACACACACACACACACACACACACACACACACACACACACACACACACACACACACACACACACACACACAGACACACACACACACACAAATACACACAAATACACACACACACACACATAATACATACACGCACACATATACATACAAGCACACAAAAAAACGCACACGTAGTGTTTTGCAAGAAAGATGTTGACAGCTACTTCCACATTTTGACACGGTTGACTTTGTGTGTCTCTCTCAGGAAAGAAAGCTAACCAATTCTTGGAAGTAGCTGTCACACTTTTCCTTCGAAGTATAAAGTATGTTATTTTACTGAAAGATATAACGTGAAGCTCCTTCCATTAATATTTCTTGCTTTGCACAATTAACTATACATATAAAAGCAATTATATAAGTTTGTGTGTGCATGTGTATATGTACGTACATAGAGGGATCACGGTTATAATTCTTTTGAGCACAAAGTAAATATATGGCCGTGATATAATATTGATGCATACAAGCATATATTCATTATATATATATATATATATATATATATATATATATATATATATATATATGTAGTGATAAATATACATATTATTTGCTAATACATCTTTGAGTCACTTTTGTATTTAATTTTACATTTCTAATTTTATTATTTACGCAGAACATATTCAAATCATAAGCATCTATTGATAGGAACAAACCCTACGGGGAAACAGACATCTCAATAGAGACTTTAGTTGAAGTAAGTTCTTAGTTAAGGCAAAATTTCTTAATTCTTCTGGTAGCAGCAAATGAATTTTGCATTGCCATAAACTTACAAAGATAATTTTATGATTTCTTTAACATATTCTCAAATTGAATATAAGTAAATAGAAAGTACAGTATTATTAAATATACATAATACTTTTGATGTAGACGTCCCTTGAGACATGGAACGAATTTCAAGATTTTCTTGAAAGGAAGTAAGCCTGGAAAACGTTGCTTTTGAGATGCTCTGCATATTTCTCACAACACTAAGTTGTTTCTTCGTTGATCAAAAGTCCATGAAACATTCTAGAGTGTTACTGATGGTGTTTAACAATACGCTATTTCTGATTGAGTAGTCCGACGATGAAAGATGTTCAGTCCATGATAAAACCCTCCTTGGGTGTTTTGGGGATTACGTACTTATTAACTAGCGCAATATCCTCTTTGTTTAAAGCAGTAATCTAAATTTGAGTGAATAGAGCTGCTATATCGAGTTACTCAAAGGACCAGGAAGAAGCTCCTAGGTGTAAGATATACATATTTACAATTTTGGTTTCAGCCACCATCCTCGTATATATGTATGTGTGTATTTATGTATGTCCTTGTGTGTGTATTTATGCAAGTACGGTTATATATATTGATATAAGATATAAATTTAGAGTATATATACAGGGTGATTCAAAAGTCGCCATACATAAGAAGAATTTTTTTTTATACGAAATTTTTTTATTTAACTGTTTCTTATAAAAAAATAAAATTTTCCTATGCATGGTGACCTTTGAATCACCCTCACACACGTGTGTGTGTATGTGTGCGTATGCATGCGATTGCGTGGCTGTATGGTAAGGAGTTTCCTTCCCAACTACATGGTTCCAGGTTCAGTCCCATGGCGTGGAACCTTGGGCAAGTTTCTTCTGATATGGCCCTGGTCTGAACAAATACTTGTTAGTGATAGTGGTAAACGGAAACTGAAACAAATCCACCGTATCCATATAGATTTGTGTGTGTGTGTGTGTGTGTATGTGCGTGTGTGTGTGTGTGTGTGTTTGTGTGAGCGTCTGTTTGATTGTGTTACGCCTCTGCTTGTCGACCAGTCTAGTTGTGTTTACGTTCTCGTAACTTAGCGGTTAGGCAAAAGACGACGATAGATGAAATACCAGGCTTAAAAAAAAAAGTGTTGAGATCCATTTGATCGACTGAAAATTCTTCAATGCGTTGCCCCTGCATGGACATAGAGTAAGAATTGAAACAAGAAAAAGAAGAGAAACGAACACACATGCACACACGGGCTTCTTTCAGTTTCCGTCTACCAAATTCACTCACAAAACTATAATAAAAGACACTTGCCCAAGGTGCCAGGCAGTGAGACTGAACCCGGAACCATATGGTTGGGGAATATTGTACACAATTGTCTTTTATAAATCAAGTACTGAGGAAACCTTAAGTAACCAAACTAGATATTAAGTTTCAAATAGAAGCTTTCCTAGTGGAAAAAAGTCAATGTATTATGTAATCGTAGAGGAGATAGCAAATGTTTGTTCAATATATTATGTACTTGTTTATACTATCTTTTTTATTTTAAAACACCCGATTGCAAACATTGACAACGTAAGCGAATCAATAAACTTTATTTAGGATTGAAATATCGAATAATTTTGACAACAGTATCGATTTGGCTGCTAAGCAAAGATTTTGTTTGCTTTCACCGGAACTGTGTGAATTAAGAGGTCTCTAAAAGTGTCAGATTTCTTGGCATCATTGTGAAAGACTGAAAAATGCTGCGATATCACACTGGGAGTTGACTTTTTATATAATAGCTAAAACGGACATACAATGAAAACCGCTAAAATGAGAAACGAATAAATGTTATTTTCTCTGTATGCAGCGGGGGAACGGGGTGTTGGTGGAAGTTCTCGAACTATTAATGTAAAAGAAAAGTAAAAAATAAATAGATAAATAAAAAGGCAGTGATTTTGGCACAATTTACAAGAGAAACGACATCACTTTACTATGTTATAATGTATAAGCACAACTGGTAAATCAAGTAAGGATTATCTAAGCATCTTGGTTTCGTTCCGCAGATCTCTATATACGAATATAAATACTAAAACATAAGTAACAATCGCTTATATCAACCAGACAAACGCGCGTGCACACACACACGCTCATACGCACGCAAACACACACACACACACATGCACATAAACACGCTTATACATATGCATACAAAGAGACACATTCACACATATATACAATTTAAACAAATCAAAATAAATGCTCTCTTTACTCGTTACTCTTTTATTTGTTTCAGTCATTTGACTGCGGCAATGCTGGAGCACCGCCTTTTAGTCGAGCAAATCGACCCCAGGACTTATTCTTTGGAAGCGTAGTACTTATTCTATCGATCTCTTTTGCCGAACCGCTAAGTTACGGGGACGTAAACACACCAGCATCGGTTGTCAAGCGATATTGGAGGGACAAACACAGACACACAAACACACACACACACATATATATATATATATATATATATATATATATATATATATATATATACACATATAATCGACTTAATCCCTTTGTCGGTCCTTGTTTGTCCCCTCTATGTTTAGCCCCTTGTGGGCAATAAAGAAATAAGAAACGTTAGCACGCCGGGCTAAATGCTTAGCCGTATTTCGTCAGCCGTTACGTCCTGATTTCAAATCCCACCGAGATTGACTTTGCCTTTCATCCTGTTGGAGTCGATTAAATAATTACCAGTTACGCACTGAGGTCGATGTAATCAATTTAACCCGTTTGTCTGTCCTTGTTTGTCCCCTCTATGTTTAGCTCCCTGTGGGCAATAAATATAATCTGAAATGAAATTATCAATCCTATTATTGAAGCAAAATTTCACTCGAAGAAAATCAATGACAAAAAATAATTAAAACTATTAGTAAAGGACTTACTTGACCGATTAGCTATGAAGGCGACCTCAGATACACTTTAAAAATATGAATGGAATACATATATTATGCATCAGTTTAAAAGGCATTCACTTTCACTAACTAGAATCATGTACATCAGACAATATTTTATTCATGTATGATGTATTTTTAATAATGAAATTATGAAAGTGGTTTTCTTACTGACTGTAGAATTAAAAACAAATGCAAAAATAATCAACACATAAAGCAGGCAGTTAGAATATTACAAATAATAATAAATAATATTACAAATAACTATAATAAATAATGGTAGAAAAATGTATCGCAAAAATCATTTCAGATTTGCTATAGGGTGAAAACTAGGAAGAACAGTAATTAAAAAAAAAAATATCCTTCTTGTGATATTGAGCTGTATTTAAACAAAAGCAAACGGGAAATGATAATGAAAAAAAAAAAACAAACTAAAAAAAAACTGGAGAAAAAAACAGATTCTAATAATTCGCGAAATTAAAGATGTGTTTGAAATAAATTGTTGAAGTAAAAATAAGGCTGAAAACAAAGGACGCATACACGTAGGTGTTTAGAGGTAGAAACACGGTCATGTATATCTTTGTGAGAATGTGTGTGTACATATACATTTATACATTTACACACACACACACACACACACACACACACATACATACACACACACACACACACACACACACACACACACACACACACACACATATATATATATATATATATATATATATATATATATATATATATATACGCGTATGTGAGCGGCTGTCTGTGTACGTATACATATGTACATACGTATATGCATACATAAACACATGTATATTTAACAAATGCCGCTAGCCACTAAACCTTTTTCGATTTTCTCTCCCTGTTTATTTCTGTGTTCCTTTCTGTCGAAGAGCGTAGGCTCGAAACATAAAAGACTTTCTCACTTCCCGAGCGTTAAACTAATAAACTAATACATCGGTTTGTTGTTTACACACCCGTCTTTTGTTTTTTGTAAATTCTCACTATATATATATATATATATATATATATATATATATATATATATATATAATTCGGATATAACGGCCAATCACAGTAATTTTCCATTGTTTAACGGTCATTTTCATAGCGATGTTTGATGGTCCGATAACTGAAGAGCTGCCGGTGCGGGTTTCCGCCCCAACATCCGAAACTCGGAGTTTTATCATGGCTACCAGATAATTGTCACATATTATATTTATAGATAAATTCCTCTATTTACGTACTACTATCAAGGTCTCTTTCATTCTTTTCTTGTCTTACCATTACTATCAATATATATATATAATATATAATATATATAATATATATATAATACAAAGTAAATATCATATTATACTTATTTATTGTGCTTTTAATTATTAATTTTTCTATATGTGACAATAGATTTTCGTCGATGAGTTCTTGAACCTTGTTTTTTTTCCCTAAAACTATATATATATAAGCAATGTTAATTCTCTAAATGAGGTATTAACAGTAACTGCACGATAAAGTGAAGTATATTGCCACTTAAATGTGGCTGACCCCTAGGGGTGGATGTTACTGTTGCTTTTAGCCCCAGAAGTGTGTCGATAAGCCAGCTGGAGGAGATGTCCTCCTGGGGCTAAAAGCAACAGTAACATCCACCCCTAGGGATCAGCCACATTTAAGTGGCAATATACTTCACTTTATATATATATATATATATATATATATATATATATGTATATGTGTGTGTGTGTGTGTGTGTGTGTACGTATGTGTGTATACATATGTATACGGGTAATATAGTATAGTAAAGAGAAATAAACAAAATAATTAATTAATCTAGTGGAAATCCACAGGAGAGCAATAAAAATAGAAAATTAAGGAGTTATCTCCCCTATAATAACAAAGTCGAAAGCTAACGAGATCCTAAAGACTTAATAATAGTTATGTATGTGTTTTTTCGTGTTTTGTTCGAAAGGTAACCACTCCTGAAGAAGTGCCAAATGTCTAAATCCAATGGACCAGTCACTGGATAAGTTTGGCACAGAAATGTTAACATAGAGTGGTGAATAAATCGATATATCGAATTTGAAGTCTCTGTCTCTTTTGAATATGAAAATTTAAAAGTTTAAAAACCTTATAATATATATATATATATATATATATATATATATATATATATATATATATATATATATATATATATATATATATATATATATATGTGTGTGTGTGTGTGTGTGTGTGTGTATGTGTGTGTACAGGGTGACACAAAAGTAGGTTTACAGTGTTATCACGTAGGTACTTTAATTTTCTTTTAAAGCATTTTATTACATTTAAATTTCTATCTTACAATCATATTGTCGATGCACATCTTAAACAGACAATGTTTAATCTCTCAGATGCTCAAAATGTTCTCCTTCAACATTACAACATTCTTCAAACCTCTTCAGAACACTCTGACACAGTTCAGTACAAATTCCGATCTCTATCAATTTCAGATGAAACCGTCAGAAATGTAATCTTTTAATTCATTTACTGTTTTGGGATTCTTCTCATAAACCTTGTTCTTTGCAATACCCCCAAAAAAGAAATCCATTGGTATCAGCTCAGGTGAACGTAGTGGCCATGCGATGCTGCCCCGTCTTCCAAACCAACGCTGTGGAAAGGCTTGGTTAAGGTAGTCTCTTACTGTCAACTGAAAAGGAGCTTGACAAAATTAACTAAATTAGCATAGAATAACGGTTTCATATTTGTTTATAATTAAGATCTAAACTGTAAATATATGAATGCAAAAGAGAGAGTCGAATAACTGTAAAGCTACTTTTTGGCGACCCTGTATATATATATACATACATATATATATATATATATATATATATATATATATATATATATATATATATATATATATATATGTGTGTGGGGGGGGGGGTGTAATTATATATACATACATATCAATAAAATTAAACAAAAGTAAATGTATTACTTTTATCAGCTGCTGTGTCATTATGTTGGGTTCAATATCTATCTATCTATCTATCTATCTATCTATCTATCTATCTATCTATCTATCTATCTATATACACACACACGCATGCACGCACCAAGCCGAGATTATACGTGAGAGTTTCCAGATTTTTGGACTCAACATAATGGCACAACAGCTGAAAAAAGCAATACATTTATTTTTGTTTATTTTCATTTTGTTTGCTGAAGGATATTTATGTTTCTGTTTACAAATCTCAGGATTTTTCCTTTATTGCTCAGTCTCCTTGAAGATATTTGAAACTCCTGTAATATTTTGCTTGAATTCCTTTATTTGACTCTTGTTGGTCACTTCTATGTTGCAGTCAATATTGTATTCATAAATGCGAATATATTACTCTCCCTTTCCTTCAGTTTTTTTTATTTATTTTGAATGTCATTAAGTGTTTGGATTTGTTTCATGTGACTTCCCCCTTGTAGATGTTCAGTCCACTTTTGGACTAATGACACAGTATATTCTCTCCAGTAATCACGGCCTTATGTTTTCCTTATCCATGTTGAGTGCCGAAGAATTTAACAAAGCCTTCATACCAACTGCTGCATAGTCTTCCCTTCTTTCATTTTTATGGACGCGTTGTCCTCTCTGTCCATTTTATATTCCACCAATTGTCCTTTCTTCTAAGTACATGTACCGCAAACGACCGTTTCCAGATGATATTTGTTAAATATGTTGCCACACTTAATCCGTTCTTTTTCCACTTATCGATTTTTTAAATCTTCAGCATTCTTCTTTCCATGGCTCTTCGTGTTAATCTTAATTTATTTTCAATGCTCTTGTTGGTAGTCCATGTTTCTAATGCATGCATAATAGTAGGCAACGCACACTGGTTTAAGAGCTTTCTTTTTGCATAAACTTTAGCTAGTTCTTTACCTTTGCTTGGTTTAACCACTTTTATCATGACTATTTCAATCTCATCTGGATCAAGCAGTTTTATCGTTTTTCTTTTCCTTTGTAATAATTTTAACTTCAGCCTCAAAATATGTTTGGGACTCTTTGCCTTGAATTTACTGTTCGGGAAACTTCTTTGTTTGAACGATATAGGCTTTCACGCAATACAGTTATTTTTTCGAATATTTGTACATCTGTAAGTTGTCTCCTGTCTTTGTCATTTAGTTACGTCCTATAGGCATCTTCTCTTAGTCTTTTAAAAACATTTGTTGCTTTCAATTGTTTTCTTAATCTTCTCCAAATTTGACTTTCTTTTATTTTCTCTGAGATTTTTCTTTATTATTTTACATAATACAGTATATTCAGTCCGTTGTGTAAATGAATCTTGCTTCATTGTTCTTCAGTTTTTCATAATATTGATATTTCTCGGTAATGCTTTTTTCCATTTTTTTTTGCTGTTAGATGTAGTTTCCTTAGCTGTGTTTTTTTGTTGTCTCAGTAACAATATTCGTTATCTCCTCGGTATTGCTTACTGTCTATCTTCTCCCGAAGTATATCAAGTCTATTTTTGGAAGCTAACTGGATTTCTGAGACTTTTGGTATGAGGTCTTCCATGTAAATTCTCTGTGACTTCCTTAGTTTTTTGTTCCTTCCTTTAGTTGTGTTTATTTTTATTTTGCAAATCTATGATCACTTCCAATGTCCATCCTGAACTCTATCTGGGCTGCGAATTGCAGGAAATCAATTTCATTTCACCTTCTATCGCCAAGACTTTTCCGTGAAGGAACGAACAACAACAAGGAAGCTACACAGGTTCTGGGTCCTCATTTGAACTTGAGAGCCTTCGTTTGTAAAATAAATACTAACTGCTCTTTTAGATAATAGTTTTACAAAGACATTTTAGATGTGTGTACGAACACTGTCTCCAGACATTTACGTGTGACTTTAGTTTTTAATCGACGCTATATATTTTCTGAATTTATATCTCTATTTACATCTAGAAACGAAGTTTATTACATCGCCAGAATTTAAAGCTATTGTTTTAGATAACGAAGGTGATGACAGACTTTATTTTTGAAATATTCTTTTAAGATTCTCAACAACATCTTCCAGTGCATCTGTCACACAAAAACATATCTCCAAGTATCGAATACAGATTGTAAGTTTACGCTTTACAGAAACAGCCTTATACATACCCCACCTTCACATGTGTATATGTGTATATATGCACGCGTGCATACACACGCATACACACACACACACACACACACACACACACACACACACACACACACACACACACATATATATATATAGAGAGAGAGAATTGAAAATCGTAGGAATATTCGATACAGTCAACGGTTACGATAAATGAATATAACTTATGGCACTCAGAAAACAAGCATCCTGTCTACAGTAACCTGCAAATTAATTATGCAAATTAATTATGCAAATTAATTATGCAAGTTAATAGTTCCAGTTCTCTGAAGATATTCGATTTAATTGGTTTATAAACCAATATGTTTACTTTGAATTTGGTCAAGTGATGTAGAAACCTCAGACAAGATCACAATATGTTTAGAAAATAGATTAAGTTTGTATATATGTTTTTCATTCCACAAGATAAAATAGGTAAATTTAGCATGTTTGTATATCGTAGGTTCACATATTATTAGATAATATTTTTATAAGGGTTGGGCAATGAATTCCAGGAGCACGGGGTGATATATTTGAAAATACTAGCTAAATAAGAAATAACTGAAAATGTGCAAAGTATTATCGTAAAATCAGATCTGTGACTCTTTGGTACAAAAGCAGCAGGAGTCAAAGAAATAATTGAAATACTTAAGCACAGACTTAGACAAACTTATGAACGATGGCAAATATTTTGAATTTTATTCAAAAATAGTTTGGTATCCAATAAAATCCATTCAATTAATGCCGGCGGATCGGCAGTCACATCTGTTTTGTTCTTGAACAAAGTGAACAATTAATTTGAATGATTTGGCACATTTCCAGTTGCGTTTTGCTAATTCCAATTAAAAATATCATCTAAATAAAAAAAAAACATATTCTAAAACAATAAATCAGGTGTTTTTCTTATTTTCCTTTTATTGAGAAATTTTCTAATCTTGTATAACCTACGCATGGGGAACAAACATTCCTTGTGAATACTTCCAATGCAAGTAACGTTAATTACGAATCGAATACTACTCCTAAGTATTTTTCTGTTGGTAAGTAAAGTATACAAGAACCAAACATGCATATTTTAGTTATTGGATCAATATATATATATATATATATATATATATATATACGACTCCTTCACCTGAACTTGTACCAATGTCATCTACTGCATATCCTGCTCTCTCTGCTGCCCTTCTCTATACATCGGGCAAACGGGACGCCGCTTGCCTTACCGGTTCGCGGAACACCTCCGAGACATCCGACTCGGCAATGACACCCCGGTCTCGCGCCATTTCCGCTCTACCGGTCACTCTTTGCAACATCTGACTGTTCAATTGTCCTTATATATATATATATATATATATATATATATGTGTGTATGTATATATATATACTCATATATATTGTCGAGGACACAATATAATAGCGTCGTTGGGCACTGTCTATGGGGAAAACCCCACCATGACGCATATTTGTGCGTGCGTGCGTGCGTACATAAATATATCTGAAAAGGTATATGTGTAGTGTATCTGAGTGTGTGTGTGTGTGTGTGTGTATATATATACGTTTATAGACAGAAAGCCAGAGAGACCGTGATGCACGTAAACTAACAGAGAGATAGCTAGAAAATAGTTATATATATATATATATATATATATATATATATATATATATGTGTGTGTGTGTGTGTGTGTGTATGTGTGTGTGTGTGTGTGTGTGTCTGAAGCGATGACCACTAAGTGGACATCCATTACGCTAGAAAGTGACCATCAACGTTCAAACCACAAAAGAAAAGAGTGTTCTCCAGGGCAATTCAACGCATACCAGAACATGATATCTAATTTATCACTCTTATTATTATTATTTATATATATATATATATATATATATATATATATATATATATATATATATATATATATATATATATATATATATATATAAAGATATGTAGGCAGACAGAGAAAAACAGAAAAAGAAAGGGAGGGAGAGATAGAGGGGGAGAGAGAGAGAGAAGAGTGCAAAAGAAAGATGGATATATAGATACAGGCATTAAGTGACTTACATAAAAGGCGGACGCCAAGTGTAATTATATAGATTCTACAGAATTGTAATGTGCCTGAGTGTGTATATACATACGAAGTGTAGTATAATAAACAATTATGAATATTTATGAAGCTTTTCATATGTTACAATCCTCACGCATTTTTTGCTAGCATCGACATCTTCATTAATTGGTACGATGTGTGTATTTTTGTACGTGTGTATATTTACATTGTGTGTAATTTTTAATGCTTCTATTTAAGCATGTGTTTGTGTCAAGCTGTCCATCTATGCATCTACGTATTTAGGCACACACACACATACATATTCATGCACGCACACAAGCACACAAACATACGCATACATATACACAGGAGCACATGCGTGCTAGAGTTAATTGTTATTTATCTCGAGGTCAGTCCTCAACGAGATGAACTTTTCGATTCACTGTATTCCAGTCATGAGCAGCGGATATTTTTGTGAAAGTAATCACAGATCATATTAATTGATATAGTCAGTTTTATCAAAAAAGCTAAGTATGTTCCGTTTGAGAGAGATTTGGTTGCTATATCCGACAGGTCACGTTCTCTCTCGTAGCGTTCTTTTGTGAGAAATTTATACAATATCGGTGACTATGTGTATCGGTGAGATTCTCTACAATAGAAAGCACTTGTAAGCATTTGTCTATACGATGGCGCAACAGTGTAAACAAATAAGCATATGTATATGGAAGTGATTATATAAGCTGAAATGTACCTTAAATTCCTTAGAATCTGTTTTCTTATCCTTTACAGTTAAGTCCTTATTTCGGTATACAGTAATCCCTCGACTATCGCAGGTGCTACGTTCTAAAACCCTACCGCGATAAGTGAAAATCCGCAAAGCTGAAACAGTATTGTACTGTGCATTTTATTATTATTATTATTATTATTATTATTATTATTATTATTATTATTATTATTATTATTATTATTATTATTATAACTTGTATGCATTTATTTTATTATAAATGCAAAACAAAACCACAGAGGAATCGACCTGAGCTTAAATAATAAACCGCGATAGGTGAACCCGGATACGGCGAGGGATTACTGTAATCCGATATTTCAGAGAGCGGATTTCATATCTGAAGTATCAAATATATATATATATATATATATATATATATATATATATATATATATATATATATATATGTGTGTGTGTGTGTGTGTGTGTGTGTGTGTGTGTGTGTGTGTGTGTGTGTGTGTGTGTAGGTTAATGAAATCACAAATCTCAGCACTGTCGAACTGCTCCTAAGTAACATTAAATGAACCCATGTGATCGGACGTTTTTATTCAGATATAATCTTTGTCGAAGAACTTTAGAAATGCCGACTCTTGGTGAACGAAAATATTCTCATGTTCTTTCATATATGCTATGGGTTCATGGTTTAAAGGAACAGAGTTGTATGTGCGTCTTGTATGTATTTGTTTCCAAATTGTAGGTATGTGTTTCCAAATAACCCGATTCTGGCAACAATATATTATCTATGGTTAAATATTCAGAGAACTTGCAATAAATAGATTCTTTTTACCTGACTATAAAGATAGCTAAATACCGCGATTTATCTCCCTTGTATGATTAAATTCATCTTTCGTTTACAGAATGAAACTGAATAGTTTTTTAGATTTTTGCATAAATGCATATTCATTTCTCTTTCTCTCTCTCTTTCACTCTCACTCTCTCAACCACACACACACACACCCCTCTCTCTGTCTTTCTCCCACATACATAACGAACGATTACGGCTAATATGTGTGTGATACAGAAATTTTCTTCAATGAAAATATAGTTAAAACATAGAACATATGGTTTTCTGTAATATATGGTTGCCAATGACTCATCTTATTGCTATCAGTTTCACTAACACTCAGATCTTCATGTTTGTCAAATGTTTACTGTTTCATTGAAATAAATTTCTCTATTCCATGTTATCAAACCCACGTTCATTATTCTAAACATTTTCAAAATGTAATTTTATTATGTCACTTTTTGTTCTATTTTTCACAATGGTCTATTGATCAGCATCTAGAAACTTCCAGTATACATACACACACATACATATACATACACACACACACATTCACACACACATATATGTATATAAAGAGAGAGAGAGAGGGGGGAGGAGAGCGAGCGAGAGAGAGTGAGAAAGAGAAAGAGAAAGAGAGAACGAATTAGTGAAAATGAAGGGATGAGAAATGAAGAGATAATGAGATGCTAAGGGAAGGGTGGGAAAGATTGAAATAAAGAAAATTGGAAAACGTGAAAGAGCAGAGCAACATGGTAAGGAAGAATAAATCTGAGAATAGAGGATAAAACACAGATGTATAATAAACACATATCCATGCATCTATATATTTTCATGCATATATACAGAGCAGAAACAAACTGACGCCCATATACACATATGGGTGTACGTTTTCTTTTGGGGTTATTTACGTATCTGTCTTCTACCTCTAAAATTAAACCGGACACCAACTGCGATTTGCGAATATATAAGCCAGTTGTTAGCATAAATCTAAGTGCATGTCGTGTTATTATACATATACATACATGCATACATATACATACATATATATATATATATATATATATATATATATACAAGAATAAGGGCAGAGAATCGTCAATTAATAATAGAATTAATAATTAACAATTTTGCCAAGTAGTTCAGTATGAAAAAAACCTTTATCGGTAAAACTATTTATCATTATAAATATACAGGGATTAGCAATTGAGTTGCTTCTCCAACATACTGAAAATTTAGAAATAGCCGATGAATTCGTAAGTGCCTTTCTTATCGTTTAGAAATAGCCGATGAATTCGTAAGTGCCTTTCTTATCGTTGATCTTTGGTGTCGCATGGCCAAAAATTACCGTGAATTTTTTTAGAGACACTTTCAAATTTATCAGAATATTTGGGCTGAAGATTGGAATAGTGAAATTTCCATTCACTTAACCATGAAACGATTCGTATCCAATTAACTAAAGGCTTGGTTTGTTTACGCTTTTCCCTCCGGTTTTTTGTTCTATGTGTGCCATAAATATCGCCATCCACTTTAGAGAAAAATTTGTAGTTTGGAATCAGTAGTTCTTTGACTGCTATTTCTAAATTTTCAGTATGTTGGAGAAGCAACTCAATTGCTAATCCCTGTATATTTATAATGATAAATAGTTTTACCGATAAAGGTTTTTTTCATACTGAACTACTTGGCAAAATTGTTAATTATTAATTCTATTATTAATTGACGATTCTCTGCCCTTATTCTTGTATATTTTATATTTGATATCTCTAAGTTAGATGGCTAAACCGTAATGCCTTCCAAACGGGACTTTTTTTCATACGGGACTATTTGTGACGCACATGGAATAGATTTCTTTGAGGTGAGGTGCCTGAACTCGCTAGCCGATGAATTCGTAAGTGCCTTTTTTATCGTTGATTTTTGGTGTCGCATGGCCAAAAATTACCGTGAATTTTTTTAGAGACACTTTCAAATTTATCAGAATATTTGGGCTGAAGATTGGAATAGTGAAATTTCCATTCACTTAACCATGAAACGATTCGTATCCAATTAACTAAAGGCTTGGTTTGTTTACGCTTTTCCCTCCGGTTTTTTGTTCTATGTGTGCCATAAATATCGCCATCCACTTTAGAGAAAAATTTGTAGTTTGGAATCAGTAGTTCTTTGACTGCTATTTCTAAATTTTCAGTATGTTGGAGAAGCAACTCAATTGCTAATCCCTGTATATTTATATATATATATATATATATATATATATATATATATATATATATATATATATATATATATATATATATCTGTAAAGATATATGACACTTTTTCAGTAGCCATGATAAAACTCCGAGTTTTTATTTCCCTAACGGTTATTTTTCAAAGGAATCTCCGGTAGCTGGATAACTGAAGAGATGGTTGGAGCGGAACCCCGCCCGGGCATCGGAAACTCGGAGTTTTATCATGGCTACTGAATAAGTGTCACATATCTTTACAGATACATTCCTCTATTTGCATAATATCGAGGTCTCTTTCTTTCTTTTGTTTCCATTCCTGACAAACAGCTATATATATATATATATATATATATATATATATATGAGTGTTTCATCGCCAAATGTATGAGTGAGTGGTACCGTGGAATACATGTAATCAATCCAGGAAACGCAAATGAGGAATGTCTGCAAGGAATGTTTCAGAAATCCTTCACTATACATTAAAACGTCGCATTTGGAGGAAACTAATCAGTTTACATTATTCGTTCTTGGGAATCACCTGTATTTCTAGACTTTTATGCAAATTTGTTGTTACGTAGCCACTGCACCGATGATAAGAGATAAGCACAAGAATCTATTACCTTCACAGGTGATAGTTTATCGTCAAGTTCATGATTATTCCACTATCGACGCAGTCTTTTTTTTTTACTCAGTAACACGTCTGCCAAGAAACTGATGTCAGCAAAAGTGTACGCACAAGCACAAACAACCGCGCGCGCGTGTTTGAGATGTTCACTTCAATGCCACTTGTTTTCAAGTTCAGTCCCATTGTGTAGTCACGTAGGAAACTGTCTCTTGCTGTAACTTAGGGCCGGTCAATATCTTGTGAGTGAAAGATGGAGAGCTGGCAGAAACGTTAGCACGCCGGACGAAATGCTTAGCGTTATTTCGTCTGTCTTTACGTTCTGAATTCAAATTCCGCCGAGGTCGACTTTGCCTTTCATCCTTTCGGGGTCGATAAATTAATTACCAGTTACGCACTAGGGTCGATGTAATCGACTTAATCCCTTTGTCTGTCCTTGTTTGTCCCCTCTATGTTTAGCCCCTTGTGGGCAATAAAAAATAAGAAACGTTAGCACGCCGGGCGAAATGCTTAGCGGTATTTCTTCTGTCTTTATGTTCTGACTTCAAATTCCGCGAGGTCGACTTTGCCTCTCATCCTTTCGGAGTCGATAAATTTAATAGTAGTTGCGCAGTGGGGTCGATCTAATCGACTGGCACCTTCTCCCAAAATTTCGGGCCTTCTGCCTAGAGTAGAAAAGAATATCTTGTGAGTGAATTTGGAAGATAGAAACAGTGCCCAGGTTTATTTTCCCCAAACGCTTTATGATGAATGTTGATTTGCTGACATCCTCAGTAAGTTCGCAGTTCAGCTAAAATGTTCGACAGAATAAGTACCACCAGAATTAAGTATTGTGATCAAATTTTTCGATTAAACCCGTATAGGTGGTACCGTAACAGGGCTTCCTGTCTTTTGGTTGAAATAAGCCCAATAATACACACACACATGTCTCTCTCTCTCTCTCTCTATCTCTCTCTCTCTCGCTCTCTCGCTCTCCCTCTCTCTCACTATATATATATATATATATATATATATATATATATATATATATATATATATATATATATATGTATATATATATATATATATATATATATATATATATATATATATATATATATATATATATATATATATATATATATATATATATATATAGAGAGAGAGAGAGAGAGAGAGAGAGAGAGAGAGAGAGAGATGTGTGCGCGGATGTCTGTTGATAGATAGATACATGCATAAATAAACAGTCTAGGATTGTTTTACCAAGACCTAAAATTATTTATTTTAAATTCCTTTTGATACAGGAACTATCGCCATTAAATTGCTGTTCACGTTTCTAGTTGCATGATATGTTATATATATATTTCAATAGAACACATTGCGTCTTTCATACCATTGGATTCCATATTTCGATAATATTTATAGAAAATTATTTGGATAAACTGTGAAATTGGGGGTACGGGAGAATGAGATAAAAAAAAAAGTACAAAGCCACATAGAGACAAATACTTCTTTCCTGTGATTGGAAAAATGTTTAAAGGATCACAAAACATTTGGATTTCCTATTGTTATCATTCATTGGCATGGACAAACATTCCATAAGTCAGCTTTATAGAAAAATTGTAAGCACACACCTATTTGGTATATGAATGTAGTTTTCATTGTAGATTACATCTGTTTCACTTTATTTATTGTATAAATATCATATATTATTATCTTATTCCTCTATAAATCTGACAATTTGTCACTGTGTAAGAAATATATGTATCATATTGGAGATTTATGAAGTATTTTTGGCTATGATTAAGCTGTTCAATAGAATATGTCAGAAAAAGACGTATAAATGATTTAAGAAGCAACCGAAAACGCAACAAAAAAGTGGAAAGGTATTTAATTAAGTTTTTCAGATGGAAATCCGTGTGACATATTCGACAATTGTTTATAATATCCCCGGTACGATTGGAATTCTCTGTTGATTCACCGGGAAGCGACAAATTACAGAGCTCATCACGTAAGTGTAGAATAATTTTAAATTCATTGTAACTGAAAATTATATAATTCCAGTACTCCGAGTTATGTATTTATGCATGTATGTGCGCATGCTTGTGTACGTGAGTGATTTCGTATTTTCCTTGTCTTTTCACGTGTGTTTGCTAGTCGCAAACAGAGGCTTACTGAAGGTGTCGACAGAGTGACGTTCCATTGCAGTTTACGGCGAAAGTACATACAGACTTCTTGCCATGTTTTAACATGTTACGTGATTTTTGTAAACAAAAGGCTTATGCATTGATGTCTTTTACTTTCAGTCCTCTTAGTAAACATGTTTGGGATATTTGTTGTCGACAGAAGGAAATATTATTATCTTGTTTGGAAATAAGTGCGGATTGGCATCAGGAAGAACATCCGGCCATAGAAAATTTTCCCCAATGTACACTTGTCTAACATATTCAAGCATTGAAAAGCAGATTTTGAAACGCTAATTGTAATGAAGATGAAACCACTTCAAAAATCGCACACATCATGAATAATAGAACACAGTTCAATATGGGACAACATTATGAATGCTATAGAAACAGCGTAATCCAGATAAGTTGGCATGTACATACTTTGACTTAGATTTAATATTTTTCATAAATATTATCGAAGACACTGTAACATAATTCTATTTTCAGAAATAACGCTTAGAAAACTATTCATTAAATAAAATCTGAAAACCTTCAAGGTTCGAAGGTTTAGTTCTCTAACAAATATTCTTTACATGGTTATAGTATTAGTCCTCCCATAATGTCCCAAATGTATGTCTGGTATATGTTCTTGGAAAATCTATTATACATCAGGAAATTAATGACTGATTTTCAGTCATCTGTTGCTCAAGAAAATATTAACAATTTATTTTTTACGATTTGAAGATACATGACAAGAACTATTAATCACCTCAAGGAAAAATATCATTTAAATATTTACGTTCAATATATTCTCTGTACAAATGCTCTCACAATATTTACAGACCTAGAATTGCTATAATATGGAAAGAGGTTATATCATTATAAGTAATCTGTCAAAGTGTTTCTGTCAGAATATAGATAGAGTTGATGTACTATTAACAAATTAGGTGATGGACTTCAAAATATTTGGTACTGCTATGTCGTTTAACACAATATTGCTGATTTCACTGTAATAACTGTCAAGTCGGTGAGTGCTAGTTGGTATGTTGATTGTTTGGTAAAGTTGGTAAAGTAGAATATTTGTATTGCTATTTTAAAGATAGGTTGTGATTTCTAACCATTTTTAGAACTTCTACTTGCAGAAATTGAAATTAAATGGACAAGTAGTTAGGTGCAGGAAGACCAAAAAAATAAAATATGGTATTGAATGTGAAACATATCAGAATCTGTCAAAATCGAAGAGTTCTAGCTCTCATTGTTTTATGGCAATCGACCAGCCTCAGAATATAGAATTTAGGTTCTATTTTGTTGTCGTTTTTCCTTCACTTCTATCAGTCTCACATTTTATCAAGGGTCTTAGCTTTCAACTGAGTGAAGATTTTCTGACAATGCACATATATTGTCTAGATGGATTTCAATACAAAAGTGCTAGAAAGAGCACCCATTTTGACTTATTGAGAGAGTAAAGCCAGAGTTAGGAACGTCTGCTCTTCACTGCAGAGTTAGTTTTGTTACATACGTTAAACAAAATGTTAGAATTAAAATGTTTTTTCGTGCATCTGGAGGGTTTTTCGTTTAGATGCTTTTTCATTATAGCTGACATCAGAAATTCATGGGATCATTCTTTTTTTTACTCTAGGCAGAAGGCCCCAAATTTTGGGGTAAGGGGCCAGTCGATTAGATCGACCCCAGTACACAACTGGTACTTAATTTATCAACCCCGAGAGGTTGAAAGGTAAAGTCGACCTCGGCGGAATTTGAACTCAGAACATAAAGACACGAAATATCGGTAAGCATTTCGCCCGGCGTGCTAACGATTCTGCCAGCTCACCACCTGATTCATGGGATCATTAACACAAATATATTGCAAGAAAAACTGAACGAAGCGCATATTAAACTATTCACAGTGGTTATCGACTATGGTGTATCTGTGGTCAGAGAATACTCTCTACCAAGAAGAAGATCTTGAAACTTACATCGCTAGATAGATTGCCAGTCAGGGTTAAAGGGCGTGGATTATACCTGCCAGACGCTATCAGGATTTCCATGCTCTGTGGTTTATTATTATTGCTGCTTAGTCGTTGATCTTTTACAAGGTAAATTCGCCATTTTAACAGGTTTTGTCTATGCCTCTTGTACGATGTTAGTTTAATCGTCAACGACTCGACCACGTATCAGGTTGCAGCGGATTATTCTTTATCACTAGTATACTGGCAGCGAAGCATGTTTTTTTTCTTTTATGGAAACAAATTTAATATAGTTTAATAACTTAATATCTTTTTAATTTACAAGGGATTCACCTTAAAGTAAAATTTTAAAATTAATTATTTTTCATTCCTTCAGGATGGAGATGAAACTGCAGTCATGCTTGGCATAACCAGTCCTTCTGGTAATGCTAGCGAACTGTGTAGATTGACCGTTTTATTCTGCCTCTTTTAACATCCATGAATATCATAAAAACTACTGATGAACTACGCCGTTATTTCACTTTTTATTGTCACTGCTTCTATGGAGTTGAATTCCGTAATTGTTAAATGCTATTCAACCCTTTTACGTAGTTTAATAACAAATTTTAATTTACAAAAGTTGTCTCTTCAAAATTGTAATTAAAAATTTAATAATTTTCGTTTTACATGAGGGGAGAAAGTTGCAGTCATGCTTAGCGCGGTTTACAAAAACCTCCCACCTATCGCTCTGGCCTTGATTTTGAAAATATTTTCACAGATAACTGAGGAGAACATCAAAAATATTATTGTCCTCAAAATCACGATCATTATGATCATGATGGTGATGATGATGATGATCATCATCATCCTTATAACTACTTTTAAGAAAGCGGTGAGCTGGCAGAAACGGTAGCATACCGGGCACCATGCTTAGTAGCATTTCGTAGTCTTTACGTTGTGAGTTCAAATTCCGCCGGGGTCGACTTTGCATATCATCCTTTCAGGGTATGCATATATATGTGTGTGTGTTTGTGTGTGTGTGTGTGTTTGTGTATACATACGTATTTGTAACTGTATATATATATATATATATATATATATATATATATATATATATACACATACAAATATTACATACATATATATATATATACGTATATGCACACACACACACACACACACACACACACACACACACACACACATACACACACACACACAGTCAGGTGGCAGAGGGAGAAAATGTTTCGTATCACCACATCAAATTTAAATAGAATGTTCAGAGTCGGATTTCAGACTGCTACATTCTCTTTAAATCTATTTTAAAGCAGTGCTAAATATGTATTCTGACATGAAGTTTATTGTATAAATGCCAAAAAGAAACAAAACAAAAAAGAAAAGAAAAGAAAATGCTAAATGAAAACAGAATGAAAAAGAACAATAAATGGCAGCCATGTTGGTTTCTTGAACAAATACTCGGAAATATACAGTAAACAATTAACAACATACAGTGAACAGTGAACAGTAAACATCACTTTGTTTGGCACTAAATCTAAAAATGCAAATAATGAAAAATAGATAAATAAATAAATTTAAACGAATTTACATCCATAAATACTTGAAAGAATTCGTGTTCTTGCGGTTTATCTTTAGAAGCTGGGTTCTTATAAATTCCGATAAAACCGAAGATTTATGGTTTCGTGTTAACAAACAACCAAAATAATGATTACAGTGAAGCATTATTCCCACTTATATATATATATATATATATATATATATATATATATATATACGTACACACACACACATATATATATATATATATGTTTTGCATTTTTATTATTTTACAGAATATTTCTTTTATATTTATTTCAGGAATATATCAGTTGAAATCATAACATGTGCTTGTATTTCGAAGTCCTTTTGTTGTAATCCATATTTATATGGATTTCCCAGAAACACTTACAATAATTTCAGTATGAGAAGAAAATGCTAAGATTTCATATACATTCTGAAAAGAATCTCTCTCTAAGCCACAAATAATTGGTTGGGGACGCAATTTATACTTCCCACTGGCAAAACAGTTTCTTGTTTGTGACAGAAAGAATAAAAAGTATTTACACAATAGAAGCTTCAAATACAGTTAAGTGAAGTTTTTGAAGAACTTCATAGACGTTAAAGACACCGATGGTAATAAAAGTGGTGATGATGACGACGATAATACTGATGGTAATTTTAATAATGACAATAATGATAACAACAACAGCAACAACAGTAATAATGATGATGATGATGATAATAATAATAATAATAATAATAATAATAATAATAATAATGATAATGATAATGATAATAATAATAATAATAATAATAATAATAATAATAATAATAATAATAATAATAATAATAATGATAATAATAATAGGTGGAAGAAGTAAAAGATGAGTTTCTTTTATATAGTCACAAGGCTCTTGTATTTCTACTGGAAACCGTTTCTGTCTATTCTACTGGAATATAAGAAAGGCTTCTGTACGTTATTCCATTATTGAGTAAGAGAGTATTTGTTGTTCCCTTTCGAACACTGATCTAACGCCTTAAACCTAATGAAAATATTTGTGAAAGCATCTTCTTCATCGATATTCATGAATGTCTCTGTGCCCCGTGTTTCCTTTTATCTCCCGTCACTAACACACACACACACACACACACACACACACACACACACACACACACACATGTAGAACAAAATGGATTAAGTGGAGCAAGAGCACACACGGAAACAAAAGGTGTCGCTGAAGAGGTCACAGTTGTGTGACAAAAGATTTCCGGACAACGGACAGACGTTAAAATAATAAAATAATAAAAAGAAATATATGTATATATATATATATATATATATATATATATATATATATATATATATATATATATATAAAATACAGATACTGGAAACCTTGTAGATATTAGTTACTGCTTCAAAAATTAATAAGTATATAATTTATTCCTAATTTAGGCAAAAGGCCAGAAGCTTTTAGAAGAAAGAGAAGTGGATTACATCAACTCCAATGCTCAATGGTACATATTTTCTTGAGCCTGAGAGAATGAAGTATAAAGTAAATTTTGGCGGCATTTGAATTTAGAACGTAAGGAGTTAGGAGAAATTCCGCTAAGCATTTTGTCCAGCGCGGCAAAGATTCTCTCAACTCACCGCCTTGTTATATGTAAATATTGGAATAGGTTTTTCAAGATCTGCTGAACGTACTTTATAACTCATTGCTTTCATATTTGTTTTAAAAAAATATCAGTAGAAATAGCATAAAATGCTGGTGTTTCGAAGACTTATCGTTGAAATTAATATTTATACTGATTTCTAAGTTAACATGTAAAATAATTTCCGAGTAGGAAGAAATATAAAGATTTCATAAAGATTATGAAAAGAATCCTTCAAGTAATTGTTTTTCAAGATATACTTGACGCTAAAGAGAACACACCTGGTGTATGTATTCAAATAATAAAGAGTAGAATTAATTATTAATATTTTTACAAACAACTGATGAATGAAAGTCGAAATTGGGCATAAAAATGATAATTCATTCTTTGGAGACTCGTAAAATTTCCAGGAGAATTTGTCAGACGTTGATTGGAATATAATCAAAACGTCAACAACGTAGCTGTCAATTGAGAGTATACCAGAGAAAACTACACACAGAACTGGAAGATTGTCAGATATTATTATTTTGAAAATTTTTAACTGCAATAATTGTTAAAGTATAATATCCTAGTAATATTGTACTACACTCAAGATAGAATATTCTGGGAAAAGGAAAATACCGTCTTTAGTTAATTTATTGTTTGGGTTTTGACTGCAGACATGTGAGGTTCAGTTACACAAAACATCTAACATAAATATCAATACGCAGTTATAACCTTAAAGTTCTTCATTTATACATGTTTATAATGGAGTCGCCAACAATATATGTCAACAAAATAGTCCTAAAGCAAGATATTTATGGCATGATTGTGCAAACTTTTTCCATTATGATCCTGTCCCAAAGTAGACTAAGAATGTCCCGATAAAATAATACATGAAAATTTAGTTTAAAAAATTGTAAAAGGAAAGATTCCACGAATAGAATCACAGTTACCTAAGGTTCATATTTTTTAAACTACCAAGCGTAAGTTGATTTATCTCCTCTAAAATCGCTGAATCTACCTAAAATATTTCTGATATTTTTCCTAAAAGATATCTCTACTATCTACGCGATTCCTGAAAAATTTCCCCTAATATCCCAAAACAAAATCGCAAAAGGCTTCTTTGAAAAGCAATACTAATATCTAAAAAAAATGTCTTTTACATCAATTTCCTCAAAGCATAAGGGATTTTAAATTATGTTCGCATTCACCTCTCTGTTGAAAGAGAAAATAATTAAAAATGAATGATTATAATCTATCAACTTAGGCATAAATTAAGTTGATATATATTGCTTGTTGCATTCAAAGATTTCAACTTTGGAAAAGAATCGAATTTTCTCAACTGCAGTAAACTCATAATTTCGTGTTAATTTGTGAACCACTTAACATTTTTGCTTTAAGTATGGAATTAAAAATAAAAAGACGTAAAAAAATATTAATCGAAATGGGTCTGATATTTAAAATATCGTTGGTAATTTTTATCAAAAAACATATTTAGAAATTCGTATAGAAGTTCTATTAAAAAATATTTTCCATAAATATAATAGGTTCATTAAATTAGATAAATTATAATTTTATCAGCATTCTTTATAATAAATATAACTATATACAAAATATGAATAACAGCAAACACAATGATAAAGCTCTAAATGATTAGAAGTTATAAATAATATTAAAACATTAGTTTTTAAGATACAGAAATAAATAAATAAATAAACCCTAAAGTTTAATTAGTCTTTAAATTTACAGAAGGAATACAATATTAAAGTCTAAATAATAATTAGTTTAAATAGTTGCTTAGCAGTATAAATTGAAAACAGAAAGACAAATCTGATATAGGTGGAGTTCAAATTCCAAATACCTCCCGACTTTATAATAACACAAAGCACTGTTTTCAAATATGGAGAGGTAACAACAGATTGCACCACCTAAAAAAGTTGGTGACAACCTAGAAAATTTCTCTGTCTCTCTCCCTTCCTACGTGTATCTATGCATGCACATCTCTCTCATCATCTCTATCTCTCTCTTTCTGTCTATCTATCTAAACAACGGGTGAGGATGATTTATTTAGTGTTCAAATATTTGTGTTCACGTAAGCTCATTCCTTCCATCAGATCGACATTGCCTGTACAGATGCACAAATGTGTCACACGTCAGATGTCGAAATGGTCACAGATCAGCGTGAAGAGTGCTTCATTCAAGAACGCATTACACCACCCGGTCTGGGAGTCGAAACCATGCTCTTCCGATCCTGAGTGCAATAACCTAACCACTTGGCCGTATACACACACACACACACACACACACACACACACACACGCACACACACACACACACACACATATATATATATATATATATGGAAGGAGAGAGAGAGAAAGAAGCAGACAGAGATGGTGCGTAAGATTTTTTGCAATTGACCTCATGGATTTTCTGGGATTATAATCCATGGGCTGTTGATTTTGCTGGCTAAATTCAGGTGTTCTGATGATTTCAGAGCGTTTAGAATGCTTTTTATGCTTTCATACTGGTGATACTTTTCCATCTCCAGTCTCTAACTCCTTACAGATTTTGTAGACGAAAGATCTGTAAACTTTTCAAAATCGAGATATTTCTAAATCGCTATGCTCCGCCTTTCTAACCACAATAACAGCATGCCTCTTCATTTTTTGAATAAAGTGAGGGTCTGCCATTATTAGTTTCTCAAACAAAGATTATACAGAGTTACCAAAAAATGAACTCATGACCCTCAAAAGGTATGTACTCAAACACCTTACGCACCCTGTACACACACACACACACACACACACACACACACACACACACACACACACACACACACACACACACACACACACACACACACACACACACACACACACACACAAGTAAAATAGAAGTTAAACATGCACCAAGAATAGTTAAAATATTTATGCTGATGTCTGTATATATATATATATATATATATATATATATATAAATATGTTGAAAAAACAAAATAGAAACTACACGTGGAAATGTAGGGAGAAAGTAAGCAGGAAAATAAGCGAAAATGCACATTGGAAATCAAAAAGAAGGTAAGGCTTTTTATGAAAAGTAACGATATATATATACAATTAGATGAACTGAGGTAGGAATAAAGGTAATAAAAGTTATTATTGTGAGTTGCTAAAGAGATTTACAAGCATACCGGTTTCGTGATATTACTAGTCATTGCTTTGAGTATACACCGAATTCTGAACGGTGTCCGTTACGTACACATTCGAACGTGAATATCCTAATCGCTGTCTCCTTTTGTCTACAGCGAAGAAAGTGCTTATCTAACTATCTATCTATCTATGTATGTATCAGTCTATCTATATGATTATAAATCTACGTACCTATCTATCAATTTCTCTCTTTCCCAATGTATCCAGCTAGCTACATCTGTTTGTATTCCTATTAGAACGTCTCTATCGTCATCATCATCATCATCATCATCATCATAATCTTTCTCACTGTTTCTCAATCTGCCTTTCTCTTCTCTCCCTCTTCATCCATGCATTCCTCTTTTTCTCTTTCTCCCTATGGCCAACAATTCTAATTCAATCTGTCTATTACATCCTCCATCTAATTTTACTACTAGTAATATCCCCTCCACCACTTCATTCAGTCTTTGGTCCTGCATTCCCATCCACTCCGTGTCGCCCTTACACTCCGCTCTCCCACCACATTTTCTACTCCCTCTGCTCTCCAACCCAACGCTCAATAGCCAGCCGATCATTGATAACAATATCTCTATTGTAGCACCAGTCTTAACTAATCGGAATTCAATAAAATCTCTCAAGAACTGCTAAAGAAACTCTATTGAATTTCGGCTACAACTTCCGGTTTACACCCGATCCCCCACCCCAATGTACGTTCATCAACCTTCCTTCCACAACACACACATCATTCTACTCCATACAACCACGTCTTCGCTTTGTATTAATTTCCCAGTTCCACTTCACGCTATACCACATTTGGTTTCCTACAATTCCATGTTCACCAGCCGGATTTCAATGAAATTATCCCACTTCTTACTCTTGCTACAGTTGCTTCTCATTCTCTCGCTTCTTCCTATTCTCTTAATATATCTGTTCACGCTAGTTTCTCCGACTTTCTCTCGTCTGCTCCCTCATTTACTGTTTTCCCTCAACGTTATTCAGTTTCTCACCTGCTCACACACACTCTTTATCTCTTTCTACTCCCTACTCTATTACTTCTCTCTCATTCTACCATTTTATTGGTCATCTTTTTTCACTTTTCCTTTCTCACAATATCTATCTTGTTTCCTCATAGTATTTCCCCCTTTTTAATCGTTCAGTTTCCTACAAATTATTCATCTATCTCTCTCTTTCTTTCATCTTCTCCTTCTATCTTTCCAAGCCAAGCCAGTCTTCCGCGTTGCCAGTTGCTTTCTTTTGCTTTATATCTTATTTTCCTTTTAATATACTTTCTGACAAAAGACACAAGGCCATCAATATCTGGGGAATGCAGAGTATGTTAACTCGGAGCCTGTACTTAACCGTTAAATACTTCATCGACTTTCAGTGTGAACTCAACCCAGAAACGAACAAAGATATACTTGCAGCAAGTAATTTTATCATCTGCTGCGCCGATTCTCGTAATTCACTACTCCTCATAATAATTGCTTCTAATACGGGTACAAGAGCAGGAATTTTTGCTGTGTTTTTGGTGATGGGTGATGTTTATTCAATGAAATTGAATCAATATTAGACTGATACTTTATTTTATCAACTTCAAACGAACGAAATGCAAGATTTGAACTCAGATACTTGGCAAACCAAAAGAAATACCTCCAGGGATACTTTCGACGTGCTCACCCACTTTCTCAATTCGTTGTCCTTAATAATTGTTTCTAAAATAAGCATATGGCCATCAACTTTTTGGGGAGGGGGCCAGTCGATTAGATCGATCCCAGTACGCAACTAGTACTTAATTTATCAACCCCGAAAGGATGAAAGGCAAAGTCGACCTCGACGGAATTTGGACAATTAATCAACGAAATTACCTCTTGAACTTGGCTAGTACTTTACTTTATCGAATGTAAAAGGACGATAGAAAAAGATGATGTCAAAACTTGATAGTAAAAAAATGTAAAATTAAATACCTCTAGGTGATTTTTTTTGACAACCTAATCTTTCTACAAATCCACCACCTTTCGTAGCAATAATAATGGGGATCACTAACATCGTCACGAAATACCGAATTTTGAACTACAGCAAAGTGACATTGTATATATATATTCTTAGGTAGAGAAAAAGGTGCAGCACTCTTGACAGTTTCAAGGTCAACGAAAATAGTAAAATGAATGAAGAAGGGTAGGTCTTCACAGATAAATTTATGTCGATTGGGACAGTTATATCATTGAGGAAGCATGATTTTTGTCTGAAGTCCTTCAATATAATATCTGGCCTATTCGCATCTATCTTTCTGACAGTGTGAACGGTGAAGTTCCAGAAGTATGAGATGTGATCATTTTCGAGCACTGAAGGTGGTTTGTGTTCCCATCAGTTTTTATCATGAGACAGGTCCAAGTTTTTGCAAATTAGCAGAAAAGGATTAAGTGCCAGTGAAAAACTGGGACGATATAATCGACTAGTCCGCTCCCTCGAAATTTGAGCCTTCAGTAGAAAAGGTTATTATTATTATTATTATTATTATTATTATTATTATTATTATTATTATTATTATTATTATTATTATTATTATTATTATTATTATCATTGTTATTTCCAACTCAAGCTCATATTCACAAACCTTAATGATGGACTTGAAACTCTTTCAGCAATTGAAAGGTATTTAAAGTTCACGAGAAATGGAAATAAGCATAAACCCGAATCTAAGTTTTGAAGGGAGATAACTAATTAATGGAAATCATTGTAAGACGGTTACTCTTCTCTTTACTACCGTTTATCTCTTCATAATATCTCTCACTCTCTATCCTCTCATTTCAAGAATCATCCACATATCTCATTCCTATTTTGTTTGATGTTTCTGTCACTGTTCCTCGTCACCCCCTTTTCTTGCTTTATCTCCCTCTTCCTTACCTTCACTCCTTTATACATATACCCATATACACAGACATACACCTATATATACCTTTACACACGCATATATATATATATATATATATATATATATATATATATATATATATACACGCACAGACAAATAAATCTATCTATCTATCTATATATGTATGCACACGTACACACGCATAGATATACCCACCTACACGCATAAATGTTATATATGTGTATGTAAATATATAAAATTACATACACACAGACACACACACACACACACACACACACACACACACACGCACATATATATATATATATATATATATATATATATATATATATATATATATATATATATATATATATATACACACCTATGTGTGTGTGTGTGTGTGTGTGTGTGTGTGTGTGTGTGTGTGTGTGTGTGTGTGTGTGTGTGTGCGGCTTTGTTTGTGTGTATGTGTATCTATTTTCATATTCATGTTTACATACACATATCTATGCACGCAGAATATATGCATGTATATCAATTCATTTATCTGATACTAGTATTGCCTTTATGGCCGTTATCGTATATCACAGTGGCTGAATTTCCAATTCAGAACCAGAAACTGCTTCAGTCTTTAACAGCTACTGATCCTATATAAAGATCAGATAGAATCACAATTAAAGCGCTAGTCATATATCAGAGTGAAAATATCTTGCACATGCACACACACACACGCACGAGCACATACACACTTATACACGCACACGTAGATACACTCAAACACACATACACCTACACACTTTACATAAGGAGAATATTTTCTTCTGATAGGCCACCATTTACAGCTTGTCACTCGACACTCACATTCACTCTATTGATCGGCATCTTCTCCTTATCACTTCTCCCGTTACTGCGACAATTTATTAATTTCGTCTAACAATACTCTATCCGTCTGTTGTTATGTAGACCCATATCCATTCTGATTGAAAAGACATATGATCTGAGACGATCAAACCGTGACCATCTCATTCATATTTCAGGGATAATATTTCTAATATTTCTACCATATTTAAAGTCTGTATCGTTCGTTTAATACGTGATTCAAGAGAGTATTCGCTGCTACTGATACCAAATTCGGTGGAATCCTTAGAACGTTCGACAAAATGCCTAGAGTTATGTAGTTACGGTTCCTCACTTCAGAGTTCAAATATTACTGTGGTTAACTTAACCTTTCATTCTTCTGGAACCAATCAGTTACTGGGGTCAATATAAGCCACTACTCTCTTCCTCGCCTAATTGTTGGCCATGTGGTTGTTATTCTACAAATATATAAATTATGCTATCCACTAATGTGCTAGCCTGGTTTATGTTTGCTTCATAATCAAATGATCTCTATTATCGACTGCGCAGCAAGTCAAACAGCTCTTCTCTGCGGAGCAGTCAACAAAACTTGAATCTGTCTATCAAGAGACTCCCTCTCTCTTTTATTTCCACACATCAGTAATATGAGAAGAATGTGTTCATATTCTTATTTCAACCACTGCTAGACCTGGAATATATGTATATTTCTTTCAATTATTCTCATTCACGCTGCGTTGAGCATAAAGTAGTTATTTTCATTTAATGGTTGTCTCTCGTGTCTGAGGAAGACAAAGTTGGGCAAATTCTTACTAAACAACCCGCACAAAAGATTTGTTTATAGTGATCAATTATTCGTGCTTACTCTCCCTATCAAATCAACATTGTCCGTACAAGTGCATGGCGTGCCACACGTCAGATATCGAAGTTATAACAGAGCAACGTGAGGTGTGTTTTTCTTAAGAACATAACGCACCGCCATGTCCGAGAATCGAACCCACATGGCTCCTCCACCCTGTTGTTGACGTCATAAACGTTGGTGACGCTCATCTCCAAAATAGACCCACTGATTTGCCCAACCATCAGGTCCGTCAAGAGTCACTCTGGTTTCGTCAGTGAGCAGAACACAACTCATGTCTAACGTGACGCACTTTTGGACCCATTGATGCCTGAAAAACTTGTGATGGGGCGTTAAAGGAGACAGTTTCAAGAGAGGCCATGATCTCGAGTATACAATTTCTGGTGTTTTTCGGCACATGAGGAAGTCTGGAGGCAATGAAAATTCCTTTGCTTGTTTGTCCAGATTTCCCACGTAACTTGCGGCCAATATTCCTTAAATCCCTAGCTAGCTGTCACAGTCTTTCTTAGAGGTCCCACAATCGGATCGTTTCTTCCTTGGTGAACGGTCCATCAGGAATCGTCTTACCGTGTCCACATGATGACCTAACTTGTTGACATCGGCCGAATTTGAACTCACAACGTAGGAGACAGACAATATACCGCTAAGCGTTTCACCCAGCGTGCTAACGTTTCTGCCAGCTTGTCGCCTTAGAATAATAATAATAAAACACAATGAAAGCATAACAATAGTGTTACCATAATGTGCAAACTAGCTGGGAAAGGTTTTATCAAAACCGCTTCTCAGAAAACCGAGAAATCCTAGATTTCACTCCTAAGCTATTAACGTAGTTCTGGGTGCATATATATACTTATATACATATACATACACATATAAGTATATATATATATTTATATATTTATCTATTCATTATTGTATGTCTGAGTGTGTATTTGTGCGTTGTGTGTGTGTGTGTGTGTGTGTGTGTGTGTGTGTGTGTGTGTGTGTGTGTGTGTGTGTGTGTGTGTGTGTGTGTGTATCTGTGTATTTATTCTTCAACTTTCTCAAAATACAGTGAAGGTAGTATTTGACAGATGCAAATAACCAAAATAATTTCACAGACAATAGAGCTATCGAATTATGCGTGCATTTAGAGATATACATACATATATGCGTACATACATATATACGTATATTTGTGTATGTGCGCGTGTACATTTACACTCACTCACACACACACATACATGAACACATATATTATCGTCAACTTCATTTACTGAGAAACAATAGGATATATAATTACGTGACATTTAACAAATTATCTTATAAAGTTTGATAATATATTTAATGTTTAGCAATATAGATTGTACGTCAATGTGTAAATACATAAATAACAAACATACAGACATATTAATTTCTAGTAGTTTACTATATTTAGCGACATAGACGTCTCACCTCCGGTTGAAATATTAACTGATAAAAACTGAATACGATTGAAATATATTTATACGTGTGTGTATGTGAGTGTGTGTGTGTGTGTGTTTACATGTACATATGCATGCATATCATTATTGAATTTATTTCAAGATTTCTGGCCAATAGAGAAAGACCCGGTTTCTAACCTAGATCCAAGGTTCCTTCATTGGAATTTCAACATCAACAGCAGGGTATATTTTTGTAAGTATATATGTATGTATGTATGTATGTATCTATGTATGTATGTATGTGCAGATTTGTATGTTTTATGCATGCATTCTCATACATATAGTTGTATACCTAGACCTGCTCATATATATTTAAATGATAAACTTCTAGAAAGTTTTACAGATTTTTACAGTTCCGGTGGTGGATTGGATCTCCGAATTAGCCTTCTCCTTTCTGGTTTTGAGAAGCCTAATTTCTCAAGATTGGTATTTACGCAGTATGTATGTATGTATGTATGTATGTATGTATGTATGTATGTATGTATGTATGTATGTATATGTACATTTATGTTGAATCGACGTGGATCGAGATATTACAAAAGTCCTTAGTCGAAAGATATCTGTTGTTATGTCCCTTTATTATTCCTACTGTATTTGTATAACATTGTTCGTTTTTTTTTTCTGTCCTTGTTTTCGTATACATTCGCTGCTTTCTTCCAAGGAATCTAATGCTCCTAGGCTAGTTTTTCCTTGGGGCTGGCCACATTGGAGCAATATCGAGAATAACCAGCCGAAATTGCAAGGATAATCTGGATCTCGACTGAGGAAAGAAAACTCCGAATGACCTGTCCGTGTTTCCTTTGTATCATCTATCTGGATGTTTTGTCCCTTTCTTGTATCACCTAACTGTCTGGATGTTTTGCGTTCTTGTCCCATCTATATTATTTATATATATATATAGCGGCGTACGTACACCTTGTCTCTCTCCGTCTCTCTCTCTCTCTCTCTCTCTCTCTCTCTCTCTCTCTCTCTCTCTGTATATATATATATATATATATATATATATATATATATATATATTATAATGCTTCTCTTATTTAACCCTAACTATGTTCTTATGAAGTAGAGCGTTTTTCCAAGTCATTCCAATGTGTTAATTCGTTATTTCAAAGAAAATTGTGTTGATATGGAAGTACTTTGAATGCTATTTCTAGCTGGATGAGACCACATAAAGCCCGCTCTCTCTGTTTCTCTCTTTCCCTCTCCCTCCTCTCTCTCTCTCACTTTCTTCTGGTTTAGTCCACTAAAAAAGGTAACCTCCCCTTACCTTCCACAGTAGTTGTAACATGACTTTCTGGTAGCAATATATGTAAATGTAGAAGACTTGCGTTGGCGGCATTACTCACAGGCAAAGTTGAATGAATAGACGGACATGACTTGGCTTTCCATAAGTATTCGGAGTATAACATAGCACACGCGCGCGCGCGCGCACAACGTTACTAGTTTACTCCAGAGGTGATGTATAAAGCTTTCAGCCGTTAAATGACATGTAAACAATAACAGTATATTTTACATCCGTTTACGTATTTTCTGTTGGTTTTATGTATACGTTATTTTCCTTAAATTATCGACGCCATTTTACATTACGTTTTTTCTCGTGTATTTACTGAATATTTTTACATTTTATCACTCTTTACTTCCTCCACCCTCAAAGAATTTTCGAAGATATTTTCCGTGTTTTGCAAAATTTCAAAAAGACCGCAGGTGTTTACTTGTTCTTGTGATCACATGTGCAAATTGTGGATCTGAATGATAGATGGAGGGAGGTGGGGCTTAGATATCGTGTTTCTAAACAAGGGCCTTACTGTCGCTAATGGGTTCAATTAATGGCGATCCTCCTCCTTAAAAATCTGGAGGATAATATATTTATTTATCTTTCTTTTTCATTTTTCACCAACCTCCTTTTACTACAACTACTACTACTACTACTACTACTACTACTACTACTACTACTACTACTACTACTACTTTTTCATTCTTTAGGAACTTCTAGGTTTTTAGCTATTTCTAGCTACCTGTCTTCTTCTTCTTCTTCTTCTTCTTCTTCTCCTCCCCCTCCTCCTCCTCCGCCTCCTCCTCCTCCTCCTTCTCCTTCTTCTTCTTCTTCTTCTTCTCCTCCTCCTCCCCCTCCTCCTCCTCCCCCCCCCCCCCTTCTCCCCCTCCTCCTCCTCCTCCTCCCCGTTCTTCTTCTTTCCCCCTCCTCCCCCTCCTCCCCAATCCTCCCCATCATCCCCCTCCTCCCCATCTCCCCCTCCTCCCCCTCCTCCCCATCCCCTCCTTCCCACCCCTCCCCCCCACCCCCTCCCCCATCCTCCCCCCTCCCCTCCTCCCCCTCCCCCTCCCCTCCTCCTCCCCCTCTTCCGCCTCCTCCTCCGCCTCCACCTCCTCCTCCTCCTCCTCCTCCTCCTCCTCCTCCTCCTCCTCCTCCTCCTTCTTCTTCTTCTTCTTCTTCTTCTTCTTCTTCTTCTCCTCCCCCTCCTCTCCCCCTCCCCTCCTCCTCCGCCTTCTTCTTCTTCTTCTTCTTCTTCTTCTTCTTCTTCTTCTTCTTCTTCTTCTTCTTCTTCTTCTTCTTCTTCTTCTGTTAGAAATAACATCCAAATCTACTACAAATCATTGGTTAACGGACTTCATTATGAAACCTTAACGACTTGATTAAAATATTTCTGTCTATGCTTTCTTATATATTTGGAACCTTTGTCTGAACGGATATTTTAGCACCCTGCATTCGGTACAATTTCTTTCGAGTACAACCTACTTTTACCATAACACAAAAATGACAAATGAAATTGTGAGAAAATATTTCAAAATTTAGTAAAATATTAGTATAAGTTGATAAAAACTTCTAACCAATTTGCTCCGATTGTTTTTAGTAGGAGATTTATATAAATTGTATCTATAACTTGTCAGATATAGTATTCAGTCGTCGATGAATTCACAATACAGGATTCAAAATAATCCAGTTGATCTGGGTTTTTTTTCTGTCCACTAAGTGAATATAAAACAAGGCGTTTCTCCTAGTCATTTTTCTACAATATTGACTAAAATCTATGGTTAAGTTATGTAGTAAATTATAGCTTTCAGAAATTACTGTAAGCTCACCAGTAATTATATATCGATACGACTGCGGAAAATGTGTTATATGTACAAATTATTCTATCCAGTTTCGTTATGTCCTCAGTAGTATTAAAATATAAGTAGTGTCTGTGTAGACAGTTAAAGAGAATTTTCAGTTGGTCATAAAATCTCTTCACAGAACTAAGACTAGCTTGGATTGTAACTCTTTTTTTTTTGTCTATGAAGACAATGAATATAAAAACAAGGTATTTACAGAAAATATTGGCTAAAATGTGTAGCTATATTCTGTAGTAATATACTGGTTTGAACAAAGACACCCTTACCACATCAGCAATTTGCGTGTAAATATTTGTATATGCGCGTATATTTGCGCTCATGTGTGTACAAGGGGATGAAAATATAATGCAGTCCATATTTTAGAAGTGAAAAGTCGGTTTACTCAGTCTATCGTTTGCTCAAATTAGATGAACAATGCCGCGTAGTTCATCAGATGTTAATTCGTTTGATATTGTCAGGTTCCATGATAATATTTGGGTTTACTAAAACACTCACTCACATATGTATGTATGTATCTACGTTTGTATGTATGCATGTATGTATATATGTATATATGTATATATGTATGTATGTGTGTATATATCAAAGCTGTCTATTAAAATCTAAAACAATATTCGCAACCAATAAAAAAACAACTGCGTAAACAGTTTGTGAATATTTTTACGGCTTTAATAAAAAGCATGTTACTCTTTCTTTAGTACTAATTTTTCCGCCTTGTTTTACATTCACGTGCTTACTTGTGTGTACCTGTGTATATATATGGCTCCTTCACTCTCACGCACATATGTGTGTGTGTGTGTGTGTGTGTGTGTGCAAATGTGTGTATGTGTGTATGTAACTAGATATCTGCTGCTGTGTTTGGCCTTCATAATGTTAGCTTGTATGTGAAGTCATATTTATCTCTGTTTAAATTCGAGCATATTTACCGGATGTGTGGGTGAACGTGTAAATCAATGTTCTTTTGTGTTCAAGAGCATTTGCAAGTACAAGTGAGTATCAAAATAAACACTCATCGCTCAGCAACATCAGAGAAAAATAACTGAATTAAAATCCGAAAGAAAATTCCATTTCGTCAGAATCTTTTCCGTCAATCGTTGCCGTCGAGTGAAGACAGTTCGTTTTCAGGAAACAACGTCGATATAAAAATAATGAAGCGAATCTTCAAAAGGTATATACTTAAATAGACAAAGCAACTAGAAATGTTAGCATCATGTAAAATAATAAAAGACAATTGAGATGATCTTTCAGAAAGCAGGTATATATCAAGATGAAAGCAGTTTTTACATATGATTTATCAATCGTTGCTTTGTTTAAGTGACAAATTTAGCATATAGTTTGATGATGATACTTATACACAGATGCGCGTGAGCACACGCATACACATACACATGCACATAGACGTGCGTGTATTTGTGAGTGTTTTATATGTGTGTGTATATACGTTTGTATGATTGCGTGTATTCTAAGTAAATATTCGTAATGTATATGCTGATACATATATATACATATATACATACACGCACAAACACACATATATATACGTTTACACACATACATACATACAAGCACACAAACACATACACATATATATAAATTCATACATATATATTTACTTATAAATAAATACATATTCTTACAGGTATATGTACTCACAAGTATACATGTATGTATATATGTACGTGTATATATACATAACTGTATGTCTGGTATGTATACACACATAATACGTGCATATATATGATTTATATGTACGTATTTCACATCAAAGAGATTCAGAAAATTTAGATAACAATAAGTAAAGTAAGGAAGCTAAAACCGGAAGTCAACAGTGTTATTGAAATGTTAGCGCCATCTCGTGAGTCTTTGTTGTCTTATATAAATGTTCTCGCTGTGCTTGCTTCGCTTAGTTATTCAGTTTTTGTTTTTGGTTGTTGTCTTCCTGGCCATATCTATGTATGCTAACAATTCCCAATGAGGTAAATATCACATGAAAATACATCGTAACATAACATCGATAAATATACTGCGATTCCTTTTCGTATACATTAACAATCCTGAAAGTTATCGTTAAGCTATTTCGTCTTTATTAGCTATCAGTTCTTTTATCGTCCTGCAACCGAATTTTCAATCTAAATTAAAAGGAAGTTAAAAGTAATTAATTCTTTTCTGTTATTTAGAATCCTTTACTGAAAGGATTATTCTGAAATTTTCCCTTCCAGTATGTCGTCTTCATGAATTTAATGATCTGTGAAAAATCACACAGATTTGATTTGAATGATTCTGTTTGTAAAATGCCAAACTACAGAATGTAATCCACGGTGAACAAATTCTATTTGCATGTTTCACTTCATATATATCAAAACTGTTGTTTCATATTTGTACCCAATTTTGAATTAATTACATAGTTCACAAACTTGTGTCCTTTAACCAGTGAAGTGATTATTATTGGCGACCTTCGTCAGTCGGTAAACTAAAGTACCAGTGAACTAATTTAATCAACAAAACTGACTGTCACTGCACCCTTCTTTCTGCTGTTGTATCTGTATTGGGAATTATTCCTCCTGCGGTTAACTTTGGCTTTTACCTTTCAGAGTCGATAAAATAAAGTGCCAGTCAAGTCCTGAGATCGAACGCCCTACTAACCCCTTCTCTTGAAAATTGCTGGCCTTATTCCGAAATTAGAAATCATTATCATTATTGTTGTTCAAATTCCTCCGAGGTCGGCTTTGTCTTTCGTCCTTTCGGAGTTGGTAAATTAAGAACCAGTGGAACACTGGGGTTGATGTAATCAACTAATCCCCTCCCCACAAATTTCAGGCCTTGTGCCCTAAGTAGAAAGGATAATTATAATTATTGTTGTGTTTAACTTGTGCGTTTGTGTTCGTTCAGTCTCTGTGGTTTATTCAATTTTATTTCCCGTAAGAATAAAAGAGGAAAGTTTTAAAAAATTATTTAACTTAGAAAAGGGTTTTAGGAAGATTGTGAGTTCACTCTGGTTAACCTGTTGTGCTTTGGTGAAGTTTACATTCTAATATTTGTAAATAGTTCGTATACAATTCAATTAGGATTTTCTTACTGGACAGAAGGAAGACGTAATCATCACAACAGTTGTTGAAATAATATATATAATCACAGCTTACAATGACAAAACTGCAAAATAGAAACTCGGTTTATAACTATGAAAAACACCCCAAATACGAGCCTGGCAATATCTATCTAACATATCCTCTCCAAATAAATAAATAAATACTGAGTCGAATACACGAAGCAAATATGTAAACAACAACATCAACAGCGACAATAGTAACAACAGTTGCACACTTACCAGTGCCGTGGAAATTAGAGTGATTATACCGTTAACCATATTGTCGGTACATTTTTGTTGAAATGCACTGCTTTTGTTTCAACTAGTTTTAAAAATAATGAAAAAAATTAGTAAAATACTTGTGCCATTATTAAACTGGTGTTTGGAATATTAATTAACATGGAATTCTGATGGAAGATTTTAATTTATAAAGCTTTAAAACAGGAAGTAAGTACTATAGATCCAGGCGAGGTCTCACGCGGTTGTGGTATACAAAAATTGCGAAGCCTTTACGTAGCGAGAATTTTGTATGAGAAAATTCACTCTCTCCCTATTTCAAGTCGCTCTCCTTGCAACAGCAGGTAAAGGGAAAATTTTGGTAGAATTGCTTCACAAAAATGGGGTGTATTCAACAGAGGGAGTATCAAATACACACCTTGGTGTGCATCACAGTACATAGATCAATGTAATACAGATGTCACAATTAGGGGTGCATTATTAGCACGTTTAATTCCAGCTAAGTTCTCCCCACCCCCTGTAGCGCAGAACCGATAGAACATATATGCAAAGGTAACAAAGAACGCCATATGGTGGGCGTTCAGTACCGACTTGTAAGTCCTTATGACGTCTCGGGACCATAGGGGCATTTCAGAGTCGTATCCAGATGAGGGTGGAATAAGCAAAAGGCATGTGATTAATGGTGCAGCAACAAAAACATATCCAGTCGTTAGAGTTGCCGTAGCAAGAGCTTCTTGAATGCCTTTTGTCCCAAAGAACTGAAGAAGTGTTAGAGAGAGAGAGAAGGCGTTGCAGAACAGCATGCTCTCGTCTGCATGTTGACTTTATTACACTCTGCCTGAAAATAGCAAAGTCGGGATATGGAAATAGAGGAATTAGAAGAAGGTATCTTAATAAATTTACAGCAACAGACTGTTGTAGAAAAACAACAGCTTCAGAAATTACGTCGAATCCTTTATATAGTCAAGCAACCAACTAGAAATAGCAGCTGAATTCCATTTAAAACACACTAAATTATCTTTAAAAAATGTTCTTCCTAAATTGATTGGAAATAAGTTAAGATAAACAAGGGATGAATTACTTAATCAAGTCTCAGCTAAAGTGAAACAACTTTGTGTATCGTTACAGCAAGTAAACCACGTGTAGGAGAAAATATTGTAACGTAGAAAATATTGTTTACTTTATTGCCTTATTTGAGTTTTTTGATAACAATGGAATTTGATCTCAGAAGAGAAAGCAAAAAGAAACATCCCTGTCATAACATGGGAACTTGAAGATTGCTAAAATGTAAGCAAGTACACTAGTCCTTTAATATTTAATATTCAATATTCAATATTTCATTTATTCAATAAGACAATCAAAACTTCATTTGATTTGTACTATGCCTACTATATATACTATATATTCTATATCCTACATTAATATTATAAGAATATAAACAAAACATAAAAAACAGAGTCGGAATTCCTTTGAATAATATATATATATATATATATATATATATATATATATATGATATACGTGTGTGTGTGTAGAAATGTACACAGGCGCGCTAACTCACAAAGGCATTTGCATATATATATATATATATATATATATATATATAGTCACGTGTATGTACACAGGTGTGTATGTGTGCAAGAGTGCACATGCATATGTTCGCGGGCATACACAAACACAAACACATGATACTTACACACACACATACATGCACGCAGACACACACAGAGTCAACCTGCAAGAAAGAAAGGGACACAAATTGATCAAGTTAACTGTTGGAAATACAACAACGTGTGTGTACACGCCCGCGTGCGTGTGTGTGTGTGTGTGCTTGTGTATTTGTGTCTGAGTGTGTGTGCGTGTGCGTGTCTATGTGTAATGGAATATTTGAGCATTGTCATCATAATTAAACAATTAATCCATCAATTTCCTCTCTACGCTAACTAAACAACAGAACAATACTATTCTGACATTAATATATTTCACCAACGCGTACATACCATCTACCGCATAGGAAATCTCCAGAACCGTTGTATTCTAATTAGTTCTCATGAAACAGTTACGATACTATAGCTGCTTCTTACATTCCCCTTGTTTCTTGCTTTCTTTTTCCAATCTCATGAGTAAGTTTGTACATGTATGTATATATATATATATATATATATATATATATATATATATATATATATATATATATATGTACATATGGGAGAATGTACGAAAAAACAACAACAGACGAGGACAGGTGGTGTAAACAACAAAAGGATGTATATATATATATATATATAAATATATGTATATGCATACACAGTCAGGTATACCTAAACACACACACATATGTATGCATAAATATTTACGTACTTTCACACACATATACATGTAGGCACGTGCGTAAGTGTGTCCCCGATGTGTATGCATATATATGTTTAAATATATGTTGTTTCACAGACCCAAGCCTGAAAAAATGAAAAAAAAAAAAAAAACTATCGTTCATTTCCACTCTTATTCGATTTTGTTTACGCACACCTACTTAGATAATTATTCCCTTCTACCTTGCGCACGCTATTCTTCAGCTCTTCCGCGACAACTTTATTATTTATACGAACACACACGCGCGAGTGCTCTCTCATAGATTCACATACAGTCTTTCACGCCATCCACTCAAGAATTGATCACAAATCCTCGCTAACCAATGTCACTGCAATCGTACACTTTTACACATCTATACCAACCAACTGAAGATTTCCTTGCAGACCGATCTTCCCAAGAATTGTTCGTAGCTGGTACAACTGATAACTCATCGGCTTTTTAATATATCAAACATAATGTGCAGGTTTTTGGTAAATACAACAGGAAAGATAGTGCTACCGCTCGGTATGCTTAGCATTTTATTGACAGTTCTAGGCCCCTTTGTTTCTGCAGTTGGTTGCTGAGCTTTTCCAAAGAGACCTGAGCACACGCTGTACAGCAGTTCATCCTCGTGTCCAGTCTGTGGTCATCAGATATCCTACTGGTTGACTACGCAGAATTCATGAGTCTGATTCGCGATTACGATGTTTAGAGGTTCATGTTCCAGTACTTAGACTTCAGATAAATACAAGACATATTTATAGGCAGAAATTTGTCGAAGTACCTTAAAATCGATTCGTAATGCTTAAAATATTTTCTTGAGCTGAGTTGACAATGAAGACAAGTTCGGTCATACACATATCACAACACATCTCAGGGGAATTAGCCCGCAAAGTTTAAATGACCCACTATCCACTCTTGTGAGGATTTACATTCCAGACTTGAGCGCCCTCGTCATTTTTCAAATACGGCGCCCATGTACAACGCAAATCTGCTTCACTCATGTAAAAGAGAGAAGGCAATGCTGACTAATAATAATGACAAATAATCTAATTAATGATTATTTAAACTATCCGAAAGGGGGTATAAAGCTTATAAACTAAGGAAAACATTAAGCAAAGAGAAATTCAAAGTTAGGCGCAGGCGTGGCTGTATAGTAAGAAGCTTGTTTCCCAATCACATGGTTCTGGGTTCAATCCTAATGCGTGGCACCTTGGGCAAGTGTCTTTTACTATAGCTTCGGGCTGACCAAAGTCCTGTGAGTAGATTTGGAAGACGGAAATATATATATTTATGCGTGTGTGTCTTTATGTCGGTGTTTTGCCTCCCACCTCTTGCTTGACAACCAATGTTGGTGTGTTTACATATCTGTGACTTAAAGGTTCGGCAAAATATATTGATAGAATAAGTCCTGGAGTAGATTTCTTCGACTAAAATCCCTTTACGGTGTTGTTCCAGCGCATGGCCGCAGTCAAACGACTGATACTAGTAAAAGACTGAGAAAATTAAACTAGTTGCAAAGCTATACAGAACTGTTACATACGTCTAATCATCTTAAGTAAAACATACGCTCTCAGAAAGACCACCTGCATCAATAACAATCTACATAGCATGCAAAATGAATTCAAATACAAAGTATAAACTTAGAAATGAAGCATACTATGTGGAATACATGTGAAGTGATTGATAGAGTGACACCACTAGTTAGAAGGTAAGGAATCTGTACAGAGTTAAGTAAAAAAAAGAATAGCGAAATAGGCAAAGGACAACTGGTTACTTTGCTAAAATATGTTATTCTATCAACGCATCACCGCATTCTAACACCAACACAGATAAAAGAAGCGATGCATATATTTGAGAGAGAGAGAGAGAGAGAAAGAGAGAGAGAGAGAGAGAGAGAGTGAGGAGGAGAGAGAGGAGGAGAGAGAGGAGGAGAGAGAGGAAGAGAATGAGGAATTGCTTCCTTACAAATGAACCGAGAAAAAACACTAACATCACCACAGCCAGAGTAAAAACAGTTATCGCTAATACTTCTACAAGGATGGACGTGCATATAACACGCATCTATAACTAAACACACATACACATAACATATACACACACATACACACACACATATATATATATATATATATATATATATGTATATATACATGCTTTCATACATATATATATATATAATTCAAAAGGTGAAGAAATTTCCCTCGGTTTAATTATTTCAAATTAGAAAATGAAAAAGAAGTAAATGGTTTGAGAAATTTATCATGGACAGAAGTAAGAAGAAATTTATAATGCTATCAATGTATGCTACCGGGTTCAATCGCTTATTAAGACGGTTTATTCATGCCGAAATCAAAGGAAAAATAAACAGAAATGAAAGAAATAAAAAGACATCGGAGGTGCGATGCATACCCTGCGCGCAGAGAATTTTTTTTCGCGAAAACGTGAAAATACGAATTGGTAAAGAAATTTGAATGTTTTTCTAGGGGGGTTGGGAATTAAAATTAAGGAAAAATAAATATTAAATGAAGATTTTTCTTCAATCTTTCACTGAAGAATCATGCCTGTTAAAAAAGAAAAACAAAAATCTTTCTATTTCAATAATTTTACAGTGGAATGCTACAATACGAGTTGACACACACACACACACACACACGCACACACACACACACACACACACACACACATACACATACACACACACACACACACACACACACACACACACACACACACACACACACACACACGCACACACACATCACCAGTACTCAGAACTTAAGGTGTCGCAGTTAAATATCTGAAGCCATTTTTCGCATGCATCTGCAATCAAGCCAATTCTTACGATAATATATTTATCTAATGCGTCACAAAAAAATCTAGTTTCTATTACTATACGTTTTCGGATGTTATGAACCGGATGTTGGCGATAATTGTGTCTGACAAGATCTAAGTCAAGTGTCTAAATATAAAACACGTATATGTTAAGGTCTCACCAACATATATAATATGGTGATTTGAAAAGCTTCATTGAAATGAGAATACTCAGCCAATTAATGGAGAAAATATCTCTATAAAGTCATTCTGAAATCTATGAATTGAAACAGTTTGTCAGCACACATGGGGAATATAGACAATGTAAACTGGAAACGACCTTGTCTTTAAAAATAATAATGGAAACAACAAATAAATCTAGCTATGTATGTATGTATGTATGTATGTATGTTATCAATCAGTTTCATTTCTGTATTTCTTGTCCATAGAGAAAGAGCCGGACTCTAACATAGATTCAAGGCTCCTTCATTGGAACTTTTATCAACATCATCTAGGTATTTGTGCATATGTGTGTGTGTGTGTGCAGTATTTGGTGTTAGTGTATGCGCAGATTTGTATGTTTGTTTTATGGATGCGTTTTTATGTCTAGATGCATGCATATGTATTTATGTATGTATGTATGTATGTCATTATTCAGTTTTATTTCAATATTTCTTGTCAAAAGAGAAAGAGCCAGCCAGTTTCTAGCCTAAATCCAAGTGTCCATCATTGGGATTTTAACATCAATAAGGTATGTATGTATGTATGTATGTATGTATGTATGTATTTATTTATGTGTCTCTGTGTCTGTCTATCTCTGTCTCTGTCCCTCTCCTCCTTTACATATACATATATCTATACATGCATATACATATATATACATACATACATACATACATACATACATATATACACACACACACACACACACACACACGCACACACACACACACACACACACACACACATACACACACACACGCATATATATATATATATATATATATATATATATATATATATATATGTATATATATATATATATATTCGCATAAAGTCCTATGAAAAACGCTCGAGTAAACTTGGACGTAGCAATACCTACCACTGCCAAAATAGTCGCGAGAGAAATTATTCCCTCCCTTATGTGAGAAGACAAGTCATTGAATTGTAGAAAGCATTGTTTCTCGTCTTCAACTGCGAACACCGAATCTGTTATTCAAGGTCCTATAAGAAGGTATTCGATCATATATTACAAGAGCATACCATAAGCTAATGTGTATAAAATTTGTTGAAGCTGGAATTAAACAAAGCCACGTAAAACATTGTTGAATAATACATATATATATATATATATATATATATATATATATATATATATATATAATAGTAAGATGAAGGATATAATATCCGGGTAGATACCGAAATTCTCTGAGTAAAATGTTAAGGCTGGTTCCTTTAGATGGTGCGTTTTTGGTAAACGTCCTTTAGTTCCCATCCGATGTCTTGGCTATTACTAATAAGGATAATGATGAGTTTGAACATCCATACTTTATGTTTATTTCTAGTTAGTTTATTCATAATATTTGTCCGACACGTGTTTCGATCGCACTAACAGCATATGTATATGCAACAATTTATGCATTTTTAGAACAATCTCTTCAGGGCAAATATGTATGACATTGTTCGAAGGGGAATTTTCCTCCACTATTAAGTTTGAATTAGGCTTGCTACAATTAGTGTAGTAAACCATGACTTTCTTCAATGAGATGTTTTTCTCAACTGATTGTATGGGTAAAATTCAATAGCAGCAGCAATGCTTATAGAGTTTGGCCAATATTCTTGGCTAGGCGAGGAGTAGTTGTTAATAGAATACTTATTTTTGATTGATTCTACATACTTTGTAGTCGCATGGCATATCATGGATTTCGTGAAGGTTATTAATAATAGTAGTAGTGGATAATTACTTGGCAGTAAAAACCACGTAGTTATTAAAAGAAGTTGTCAGTTGTATTTTAAATTCTTCTATCTATATTATTATTATTGTTTTAAAACTGTTTCAGGTTATATTACAAATAATCTTATAAATTGAATTCTATTCTTATATTTTTTATATGCGTCTTTATTATTATAGTTAATATAGTTATGCTTAGAGAGAAAAGTTTATTGAGATTATGCATGTATATATGTGTGCACGTGCGTGTGTGTACATATAAGTATACGTATATACAAATTACTACAAGAGCCTAATACTTACTAACAAGAGGTTAGTGGAAGATTCGCAATTACTTGCAAAGAATTAAATGTTAGTGGTCTGGAGGGATTATCGGAATCTCTTTAATTCTTTTCCAAATTACTGGATTGTCAAAATGTTAGAAATTAAGCCAATTCTATGATACCCAGGCGCATCTCAAGAAAACAACAACCATAATATGACAGTGTGTTGGCGCAATGGCCCAGTGGCTCGGGCAGCGGACTCGCGGTCATAGGATCGTGGTTTCGATTCCCAGACCGGGTTTTGTGAGTGTTTATTGAGCGAAAGCACCTAAAGCTCCACGAGGCTCCGGCAGGGGATGGTGGCGAATCCTGCTGTACTCTTTCACCACAACTTTCTCTCACTCTTACTTCCTGTTTCTATTGTGCCTGTAATTCAAAGGGTCAGCCTTGTCACACTGTGTCACGCTGAATATCCCCGAGAACTACGTTAAGGATACACGTGTCTGTGGAATGCTCAGCCACTTGCACGTTAATTTCACGAGCACTGTTCGTTGATCGGATCAACTGGAACCCTCGACGTCGTAAGCGACGGAGTGCCAACAACAATATGACAGTAAGGTCATAGTCTCACCAAAAGTACCATAACTGTATATTCTGGCATCACAAGAATATCTAAGATGACTGTGTAGCATGTCTTTATTTCATCATGTGCTTGGTACTTTTATCTGGAGTAATAAAAAATACAATTCGGGGTTCTATATAGACCGTAGAAGGGCTAAGTAAATTCGCTACTTTCTTTTCACGGATCATTTAAAATTGATGCTGCAAATAGATCTCAGTTTATGAGTCCCTTCACTATTATCCGCCAGTTTAGCAAGGACATTAAGATTATTGAACTGAAGAATTGCAGAGAGTTGACAATAAAATGAGTTACACTTAGCTGAGCAAATAATTTCAAACCTATGAATGGAAAAGAATATGGGCGATTCACAATTCAGTTCTTTATACATACTTCGGGCATAGATGTATGTATGTATGTATGTACTTGTATATATATATGTGTGTATATATATATATATATATATATATATATATATATATATATATATATATATATATATATATATATGCACACATATATATATATATATGTGTATATATATGTATGTATATATATGTATATATATATATATATATATATATATATATATATATATATGTATATATATATATATATATATATATATATATATATATATATATATATATATATATATATATATATATATGCATACTATGAATAAAAATGGGGACTTGATATTTTGCCAAAGTAAATACATTTTAAAAGTTATGCCAGTAGCACATTTATGCTTGTGTCCTAACCTATAGAACCGTAGCATATGGTTCTGGAAGTACTAAAATGACACGCAAAGTATCTGATTTCAAAGACTTACTCAAACGTCCCAAGTTTTACACGATAGATTTAACACTGAATGGTTTGTTCATCCCCGAGGAAAAGGTGTTGAAGAAATATTGAACGTGAAGAAGTAATATGAGGCGGAGACAGTCATAAATGTCGACCACTAAATTCCTAACCCACGAGAAAGACACACATACTGTATTTGTATATTGAAAGTGTTCCTATAATAAATTTGATTCGATTATGAACAACAGGCCCGGGCTTAGCAGTGTGGTAAAATGTCTGTTTCCCAACCATAGTTCCGGGTTCAGTTCCACTGCGTGAAAACTTGGGCAAGTGTCTTCTACTATAGCCTCAGTATAACCAAAGTCATGTAAGAGGGTTCTGTAGAAGAAGCTGTCGTGGGTGTGTATATATACATATATATGTACACGACGGTCTTTCAGTTTCTGTCTATAAATTCCACTGACATATATATATATATATATATATATATATATATATATATATATATAGATTATGAAGGGTAATGGAGTCAACAAGACCCGAATGATACAAGTAATACCGAGTAAGTGGTGTATACCGACTAGTTTTGTCCCAGATGTGGTTGCAACATGAATGGGGAATATAACATCACAATGGCATAAATAAATCCGTTTATTTATGCCATTGGTCTCTTTATCTCATTCTTTATATATATATATATATATATATATATATATATATATATATATATATATATATATATATATATATATATATATATATATATATATATATATATATATATATATATTCATTTTTGTATTTGGTTTGCAAGATTCTTTATGTGAATTCGTGTGTTGAAGCATATTTTGTTGTGTCTAGGGTGAGTCATTCTCTTTTAGTGCCTTATTACTTAATACACCAGTTCGATTTCCACTCGTTTATTTATTTATTTTTTCTAAAGTTTTCGTTGCGTCTTGTAACCTTTTCAATAGTCTTTGACTTACATGTCACTATTGAAAAGTTCAAAAGACGCAACGAAAATTTTAGATAAAATAAATAAGTAAATGAGTGGAAATCGAACCGCTGAGTGTGCTACGTATTAAGGCATTAAAAGAGAATGACTTTCCCCAGGCACAATAATATCTATCTATCTATCTATCTATCTATCTATCTATCTATCTATCTATATCTATATATATATATATATATATATATATATATATATATATATATATATATATATATATATATATATATATATATATATCCCTATCTAGAAGACTCAAAGAGTGGCAGGGAATGCTAAGTAAGTACTAAGAACAGACCACAGTTTAACTCATGGTTTGACCGTGATACTAGTGAGGAGTTTAATGTGGCTCATGTATATATATATATATATATATATATATATATATATATACGGTTTAGATATAGATTCAAGGCTTGAATATGGTACTTATGCGAAGGCACCCGAATATCGCATCCCAAAAGGATGGGTGATTAAAAATCAAACAATAAGCAACACGGATTTCAAAAGTGATTGCAGTACGCAGGTTTCATGATACTTCAATTTATTTAAGCAATGCGAGCATTACCTTAAATGCAATATGAAGAGCAATCTTCAGTTGCACGAAAAATGCAGAAAAAAGACATATTATAAATGTGGCAACATATCAAATCCAAGTGGGAGAGAGCATACATAAAAATCCAAATGTGAGGAAGAATATATAAGTCCATCTTGACATAGCGGAGTCTATCTAGCCTGATAGACTCCGCTATGTATATATATATATATATATATATATATATATATATATATATATATATATATATATATATATATATATATATATATATATATATATATATATAAGTTATGTGGAGAATGGAGAAACAAACACAAGAAGAAGCAATTCGACTGGGCTAGTTAGCCATTGTTTTAATTATGTGGAGATTATATAACGAGTCATTTACGCACGTTTCAATTTGCCAAATGGTTTGGCAGATCTCTTCAGAATGTTGAGGAGTATCTCAGAGTTCATGGTGTGAGAGATGTAGGAGGAACAATTAGTGGATATATGAATGCATGTTGACACTGGCTTACGCTTATTGTCTGATCTTTCATTTATAGCTTTGAAAAATAACTGTCAAAATCGAACCGCACTCTTCAAAACCTGCAATTATAAGTGCAAGGTAAAATTACTACCTGCATTTATAGTAAGTTGATGCAGGTAGTTTATCCCTCCCCCTCCAACCTTTTGTTCATGCAATTGAAAAAACCGCATTATTTATGAGATGACCCAATATATATGTATATGTATATATATATATATATATATATATATATATATATATATATACATACACACACACACATATAAATAATTAATAATATCAAGGGTAATAAGAAATATTAGAAATTTCTACTACCAGTGGCCTAGCGTGTAAAAATTTAGACTATATATATATATATGCATATATATATATATATATATATATATATATATATATATATTCATCTTCCATGCCACCAGATTTTATGGCTTTACATGCGTACATATACGCACTTACACACGTGCATTCATACACATGTAATTCAATGTTTGTCGAAACTAATTAAGTATGCCTATTCTAGTATATCAATTTGTTTTTCTAGCAAATCATGTGATAGATGTGTACTTCCATTATGAATTCTGCCTTTCTTCCTACCTTTCTCTCTCCATGAATTATTTACATAGTATATTCATCTTTGATACCATCTGCTGGACTTAACTTTTGTTTATTTATTTGCCTAGTTGTGTGTCTGCCAGTGCATATATCAGTGTACCTAATTATTCATCTATCTGACTGCTTGCCTAACTATATAATCACACACTTACACACTCTTCCCGCGTCCGTGTCTGTGTGTGTGTTTTGTGATATTGGTTATCCTGGCTTTTTTGATAACACGTCTATTTCTCTATTCTGCTCTAGATATTACTCTATACGTTTTCATGTTGTCATTATTCTTTCTATCCCTACCACTCTCTCTCCTCCCCCCTCTTTCTAGGTTGTTTCTGCAAACAGACACTTGCATAAATATACACACCTATACACAAAAGTACATCCATAGATAATTATGTAAATAATTATTAATGCATGTACGTATCTGTTATCTTTATACCTGTTTACTAATCTATCCATTTATATCCTATTTTCGTCTATACTTTTTACATGTATGTATCTTTGTATTTGTACAGCTCTGCTTGATTCCGTGTATAAGTCCTTGTGTATCTTTATGAGCATGTATATGCATATATATATATATATATATATATATATATATATATATATATATATATATATATATATATATATATATATATATGCGTGTATGTGTGTATGCATATACGTTTCTGTGGTCATATATGAGTTTATTAGGTAAATATATATTTATGTATGTATATATATATATATATATATATATATATATATATATATATATATATATATATATATATATATATATATATATATATATATATATATAAATATATATATGTATATATATGTGGGAATATAAGCATTTTTTCTGTCTTTTACATTCCTAATTGAACTCTTCAAAGAAGGGGCTGTTTTCTAACAAATTCTATCATTGGAATTTGGAAAACAACAATGATGTGTTTAGAAATGCTTTACACAATTTTGTTGTTCATCTTAGAGACTGTATTTGTAAAATGCACGTTAGTTGTGCACTTCTTTGCAGAAAAATCCTTGCAGAATACATATTTGCAAGTACGTCTCTGTCTGATTTTACATATGTATGTATGTATGTATGTATATATATATGTATGTATGTATATATATATGTATGTATGCATGTATGTATGTATGTATGTATGTATGTATGTATGTATGCATGCATGTATGTATGTATGTATGTATGAATGTATGTATGTATGAATGTATGTACGTACGTATGTATGCATGCATGCATGCATGTATGTATGTATGTATGTATCTTCTATTTTTAAATTATCATAAATCTTCAATTGAGGAGGCAGCCGGTTTTCAACAAAGATACAAGGCTCCATCTTTGGGATGTAGTTAACACGAACAAATTCACATTCGGAACTTGAGAAAAGTTTTGCATATTTTTACTGTTCCACTCACAGATTGCACTTGTAATGTATGAATTAGCCGATCGATTGTCTTTCTGTAAATCCCAGTTTATCCAGATTCTCCTTTAAGAATTTACTAAGAAAACCTATTGCTATGAATTTATAGTCTGGATATAGAAAATGGATGTTTCGAAGCAGTTGTCCATAGATATCTTCTTTTTCTTTGATTTTCAAAGTGATATCTGCAGGGCTGCTAACCTCTATGACGGTGCATACCTTTGCCCCACTGGCAAATATCCGGCTTATTATGCTTACGTATGTATGTATGTATGTATGTATGTATGTATGCAAGCATTTTCATCTTCCTCTTTTTAATTTAGAATACATTTTTACAGGTCACCTGCTTGTTAACAAGCGTGTGAAGGGAAGCATCTTGTTAAATCCGAAGGAGCCTTCTCAGATTTTTATAGCCCTAGTAATCGTGATCAATTTTAGCCCAATTAAGTTAGAACCCAATTTCAGTTATACTTTGCTCCAGGTGCAAAGACGGCAAACATGCGTGAAGATGGAGTAACTACGATGTATCTATGAATGGATGTATTTACGTATGTCTCTGCGTATGATTGTCGGTTTTGATGTAGGTAGGTATGTAACTTGTATCTCTCTACATCTGTGCGTATTTTGTTATTTATCTATGACTATTTTCCAGTGTATGACTTCATGAATGCCTATCTATTTATCTATCTTATCTATTTATCTTATCTATCGATCTATCGATCTGTCTGTCTCACCGTCTATCCGTCCGTCCATCCAATCATTCATCCACCCGTCCGCCCGTCCGTCCGATGGGTCGTCCGTCCGTTAGTCTGTTTGTCTGTCTGTCTGTCTGTCTGTCTGTCTATCTATCTATCTATCTATCTATCTATCTATCTATCTATCTATCGATCGATCGATCGATCGATCGATCTATATTATATCATATTGTGTGTATGTGTGTAATTATATATATATGCATATCAATAAAAATAAGCAAAAGTAAATGTATTACTTTTATCAGCTGCTGTGTCATTATGTTGGGTTCAATATCTATCTATCTATCTATCTATCTATCTATCTATCTATCTATCTATCTATCTATCTATCTATCTGTCTGTCTGTCTGTCTGTCTATCTATCTATCTATCTATCTATCTATCTATCTATCTATCTATCTATCTATCGATCGATCTATATTATATCACATTGACCCCGATGCCCTATTCAATGGCTTCTGCATATTAAAGTGAACGTCACCAAAGACAGAACTGATAAAGCTGTCTAATGTAGATAAAGGTTTACAGGTTAAATGCATCGGTATGAACTTCTCTATATGTATTACATTTTTATAACAGATTCAATGCATTAACAGGTGAACAGTTCTTAAAATGTTAAAGTTGATAAATGAATATATTAAGAAGAAAAAAACAGATGTATATTTATAAGCCGACATTTGAGATATCTTCCTGCTCCAAAACGGAAATGTTTTTTAATAATTTACATGGTAAGATATAAAGGTTAGATATAACTTCAACTAATAAAACAAATAGATTTGAGGTGCAGGTGAATCTATTCTCTTAACATAATCTTTTACGTTGTTTGAGCAACATAGAGAGCGAGAAGATATAATTTCGCTGAAGCCACTACTCCCGCATAACGATGTTCGAAAATGACAAAAAACATTGTCAGCATTCTCTTCAAAAGCTTCCATGTTGTTGCAAAGAGTTGGGAAACCTAGGTTAACATAAACACGACTTCCACCGGCACCACGTTAGCATATATATATATATATATATATATATATATATATATATATGTGTGTGTGTGTGTGTGTGTGTGTGTGTGTGCGCGTGCGTGTATATACATGCATGCATACATACATGCATACACACACACACGCACACACGCACACACACACACACACACACACACACACACACACACACACATATATATATATGTATGTATGTATGTATGTATGTATGTATATTATAGATTGTTTGAAGTGGTGTATCTGATTTTATATATTAAATAAAAGAGGTAGTCAGAATTTTAAATACTTATTTACCTCTTTAATCTCGTTTCAAAGATGCATATATACATACGTACATACATACATACATACATTCCTCCATGGCAAGATTTAATTTGCGTATACAAATTTAATCTGCGGTCCATGGGATGAGCCGTTTTAACGATGCGTCCTGCCCAAGCTCTTCGAAACGCCGGTGTTAAAACGTGAGTAGCTGATGAAGTAGAATGTTCGCTATGTGGCTTGTGTGTTTTCTCGTCTACGTTTTGTTTGCAATGTCCTGTACCCAGATATGCACCTATACATACATGTGGATGTCGGTATGCACATACCTGTACGTATATATGCATATACTCATTTACTATTTGTTTTTACATACATACATACATGTGAGTGTATGTGTGTGGTTGCGTGTGTGTATACTATACCGCATAAATTCTTGATTTATTAAAATTATCTTCACCTCTAGGGGGTGTGTTTTTTTATTATGAAATGGCAACTAAGACCACCTCTATAGGGAAAGCGGGGAGGACAATCTAATAAATGAACAATCCTCCAAAGTTGCGAAAATAAAAAAAAAAATATTGAGAAAACAATCTGGAACACGTGTTTCTGTCTCAGCGTGACATCATCATCAACGTCTCAGTTATCCTACCTTGCGTCTCGAAGCGAAGAGAGCTGGACTTAGAAAAAGATTCAATTTCTTGTATCTGTTTTCATATTCATGTCATTGGCCACTCTGATTAATTTCTCTCAACTCATTTACGAAATAAAATATTCAATGAGGTTTAATATGCGCCTCCTCTTCGTTCTTCCTTGTTCTATAAACTAAGTGCATTTCACGAACTGCAGTTGATTCAGTAAATGAACTTTGAATTCCCGAACAGAACTGTGAGTATGGATAAAAGCATGAAGTAAATAATATACTTAACACGCGCGCGCGCGCACACACACACACGCACACACACACGCACCCTCACACACACACACATACAAACAAACACACAGAGCGAAATCGTGAATTAAAATTAAAAAAATAAAGTCATCCAACATATATATATATATGTGTGTGTGTGTGTGTGTGTGTGCGCGCGCGCGCGTGCGTGTGTAAGTATGTGTGTGTGCGTGTGTATGTATGTATGTATGCATGTATACACATGTATATAAATAAGTACGCACACAAACAAATATATAATGTTTGCTGTGTCTCTTCTCCCTCCCTGTTCCCACTCGCCCCTCTTTCTACACACACACACTCATATGTATTTACATACATACATACACTCATATACACATCCACGTACACAACTAGACACATGTACATATTTATTATTTAGTATCATCTCGTATAATGTCAGGAGACCTTTTAGAAGATATAATCCTGGACAACAAGTAATTTCAAAACACCTGATATTAAGCAGTAGAAAGAACGGTAAACATTTAGAATAAAATATTACCTTATTATCTCAGCTGAAAACCACATACAATCTGAAATGAGCAGCCTAATTTACTTTCTTAGCGGTGTTCAGGTACTCGTAATTGTTTAAATCACGTCTCATTAGTTCCGTTTCTTACCTCAGTTGATGCACAAAAGCTTTCATCACAATTATACTCGCTTGTACTTCTACACAGAATTTTAAGCCCGTATGAAAAACTTATACAGCTACTTTCCATCCAATTAGAAATGTGGTACTATGGATTGCAATACGGGTATTATTACGTATAACTTAGTATGTATACTGGGTAGTCGTTTATGCTTACGTTCTCAATGGACGTTGTAAATACAGTTCTAAGATACACATATATAAACACCTAAATAAACGTATGTAGGTACGTATGCATTTACGCATGCATGAATGTGTGTATGTATATATGTATATATGCATCTATCAGTATATTCAAATATACGTATCCACGCAAGCACACATAAATACACACACATATGTTTGTATACATGCATACAGACATATACACGGACGTATATACAAAACATAAATGTATACACACTCGTATATATACATGGAGATATAAATATGATGTTTATATATATACATACACATATACAGACATTTATTTATATATAGTTATATGAGTGCCCGTGTTTTCCTGTGTGCGAGTGTGTGTGTTTGTTATTTCCTTACTGCCCACAAGGGGCTACACACAGAGGGGACACACAAGAACAGACAAACGGATGAAGTCGATTATATCGATCCCAGTGCGTAACTGGTACTTATTTAATCGACCCCCGAGAAGATGAAAGGCAAAGTCGACCTTGGCGGAATTTGAACTCAGAACGTAGCGGCAGACGAAATACTGCTAAGCATTTCTCCTGGCGTGCCAACGTTTCTTATTTCTCTATTGCCCGCAAAGGGCTAAACATAGAGGGGACAAACAAGGACAGACAAAGGAATTAAGTCGATTACATCGGCCCCAGTGCGTAATTGGTACTTAATTTATCGACCCTGAAAGGATGAAAGGCAAAGTTGACCTCGGCGGAATTTGAACTCAGAACATAAAGACAGACGAAACACCATTAAGCATTTCGCCCGGCGGAGTATCGTTTCTGCCAGCTCACCGCCTTGCGTGTGTGTGTGTGTGTGTGTGTGTGTGTGTGTGTATGTGTTTGTGTGTGCGTGTGTGTATGAGTATGTATGTGTGTGTGTTTGTGTGCGCGTGCATCAAGAGTTTGATGAGGTTCACTTATGAGGATATAAACATAAAGTGTCAGTTGGAATGAGGTCACGCTTCATCATATTACAAGTAGAGAGAGAAAGAGAGAGAGAGAGAGAGAGAGAGAGAGAGAGAGAGAGAGAGCGAGAGCGAGAGAGAGAGGGGGGAGCAGTAAGAAAGAGAGAATGATGTAGAGAGAGAGAGAGAGAGAGAGAGAGAAAATGAAGGAGGTGATTGACGGATGTGGAAGTTGTGTGAGGTAATATTAAGATTAGATTTCATCCACTGATTCGCTGCATCCGTTTTCTTTCCATTCAATGACAGAATGATGCCAATATGGAAATACTTAAGAAAAACGCCTTAGTAATTTGGATCCGAATATATAACTATATAAAATAATACATAAATGAATATAAAAAAAAAATCGGTAGATAAATAGGTAGATAAATAAATATAGAGATAATTACACACATATGTAGTTAAATGAATGAATATATATGTAAATAAACATGTTGACAGCTAAATTACTATGTAGACATACTAATAAATACATTACATACACATGTACTTAAATAAATAAATGTGTAAACGAATAAACACACAAACAAATGCATATGTGTGTGTGTGTGTGTGTGTGTGTGTGTGTGTGTGTTAGTGTGCGTTGATATATAACTAGATATGTCAGTAAACAAGTGAATGTATCTATAAAATCCACAGGCAATCTCAACTAGTGCTTGTCATTACCGAGTTAATAAACAAACCAGTCTATCCCACGTAGATCCGTTTTGCATCGAACGCTCGGTTCGTTAACGATGTTTCCTCTTCTCCGCTGGAGGTTTTGGCTCTGGAACTGTAGAAGCAAAGTATGGAAACATTGAGTGAGAAGATGCCACTACAATGGCACTGCATTTTTCTGATAAAGAAGCAATGGAGGCTTTACTGGCAAATGTAAACGCGTTCTCATTTGTATTTAATTGGCAAAGTACTTGGAATGTACAGTATTTCACAAGAAAACTGGACAAGTCAGTGAGCTTCAAATTCGGCTTCTGGGGAAGCAGTGCATGGTAGCCAGTAGCGAATTATGTTGCTGGACTGAGGCTCCTGTGAAAGTGCTCAGGTCTGGATCAGACCAGTCTTCTGTTTTGATAGGAACTGAGAAATAATCGCGATTAGGATGGCGGTACTCACTCAGAATCTGGTGTAGAAGTTGTTCATGGAACGTTGAACGCAAGTGGCTGTTGTCCACATCACCTGGATGATATATTGCCCTCATGCATTGTTGCAACAACCATCAGACTAGACTGTAGTGGTTGCTTTTCGGCTTCTTGTGGAAGAGGCATGTTTCGCTCGCTAAAAGATCCATCTGCTGCAAGACACAGTTCATGATGATCGGGATGTCATTCAGGAAGACACTCAAGTTTGCTGTCAGACTGTTACTCTTGCTAAAATATTTGGATCAATGAATGACGGTTACAGCGGCAGAGAAAACCAGGATGAACCGGTTTGGTTGGCTTTCGTGCAAGAAATCTTTAGGCAGTTCTTCTCTTGCGGGTACTAGATTTTGGGGCCAAGAATAGACTGAGGTTGGTGTCTGACATTTAAAATGATGCCAGGCGTTCACATCCTCGGACTTGGGAGACAATGATGTTGGCGAGGAAATCATATCTTGATTTCTATAAAGGGTTACTGGAAGGCTTTTACGACGACGGCTCGGAAACCACTTCAGTTTTTGAGAAGGACAATCTCAACAGTCTCCTCTGGAGGGCACTCGAGTCAGAGAATATAGACAATACTCAAAACTCTTAGTCTAGGTAATGCTTCGGGAGAGATATATAAGCATTACACACATGAAAGACAAGCTTTACACACACGAAAGCGACAACAACGGTAGTGCCCAAAATGTCTACAAGGTGAAGTAGTAGTAGTAGTAGTAGTAGTAGTAGTAGTAGTAGTAGTAGTAGTAATAGTAGTAGTAGTGGAAAGGCGGTGAGCAAGAAGAATCGTTAGCATGCTGGACAAATGCTTTTGAGTTCAAATCCTGCCGAGATCGATTTTGTCTTTCTTCCTTACAGGGTTGATAAAATAATTACAAGGTGAGAACCGGGATTGATTAGATCATCATCATCACCACCACCACCACCACCACCACCACCACCATGACCACCGCAAAATTTCAGGACCTGTGTTTGTAATAGAGAGAATTGATTTTATCGTTAAGATAAGCCGAATAACGAATGACAATAAAACTTAATGTAACACGTCATTCAGAAACAGTATCTTCTCCAAAGATTAATTCCACGCAAACAAGTCCACCTCGTACAAGCTTCAAAACTAAAGAATATTAATAAAAGATAATATGAAATCAAAGAAAACTTCAGGCCAATGAAGGCTACATTTAGACGTTACATTCTTATTACACATCAACATCATATCTTATAGATACATCACAATGAAAGAGAATTATGAGCTTTCGACTAAAACGCTCGAAGTAAAGAACGTATCAGAGAAAACACATTTGCGAATTTATGGAAATTTATAATAAATAATTACAAGATAAAAATAAATTGGCATAAAACAACTCAGAAAAAGAATAGACACTGGAAATATGCAAAGCAATGGACTACGCATAAAAAAAAAATATATATATCAACGAAATTTTCGCTGCAGAATCATTATGTATAAAATACAAAAGACACCACAAAACGAAAGACACACAGTAGAGATGAATACAGAAACAATAAATGAGCTCTGAAAATGCAGACAAAATACTTCACAACCAACTACGCAAGAAACAAAGAAAGTAATACATTAAATCTGCACATAAAGTAAATCAGGTAATAAAGACAAAGAATAAAAGAAATAGATCGAAAATGGTGATGAAGAGCATAGAAATCCCACGTGGAAGCATTCAACCAAATACATAACCGAAACTAAAGTATGTATCTTTGGCCCCATACTTGACAACAAACAGGACAAAAACGCATTAGAATAGATCAGAGTTAAAAGTGAAAAGAAACTGATAGAACAAAAAAAAGAAAATGAAAGAGAACATACTCAATATAATCAAAACCTGTATCAATAAAGGAATGCTCCAAGCAACCCCTCTCCCCCCATCCTCCTCTTTCTCCTCCTTCTCCTCCTCTTCTTTCTCTGCTCTCTATTCTTTATCGACCAGGCACTAACACTTTTAACCGACATGTCAAACAAGAAGTGCACCCTGAGATAAATGCTATGATTCGTAATCAACCATCCACAGCATTTATATCCTTAAGTGTATATGGATGTTTTTCAAGTTGTATACTGCAGGAGATAAACAAAGGAAGTCTTGGTTGCAGGTAGTGTGCGATTTATTTGAACTGATATGAGAGAAGGCTTAAAATGCATGATGCAACATTAATAAAAAGAAAATTGAGAGCACTAATATCATGTTTGATAAAGGATGGGGGATAAGGAAATTAAACTATACTAACTTACAAACATTTAGGCATCAGTGAAATAGCCGAAAACATAAAACAAATGAAAGAAGATATGAATAACAAATCTGAGATGCATTACATTAATACTTAAAAAAGATGTAAATGTAAAAAGTAAGACAATAGCTATCAATAATCTAGTTATCCCATTAATAACTTATACTATTTTCAGTTGGATGTTAAACAAGCAATCAGACACATTATCCATAGGCAACAAATATGAGAAAGATTTCACTAAGCGAACATCTTACACTTAGGTGCAACAAACGAATCATCAGAGCTCCTAGGTTTGCTAAAGCCGCAGATCAAATGTGGGCCTGACTGCGGCCATGCTGGGGCATCGCCTTGAAGGGTTTTAGTCGAACAAATCAATCACATGACTTGTTGAAAGCCTGGTACTTATCCTCTTGGTCTCTTTTGACGAACCGCTAATTCACGGAGACGTAATACATGTATACACACACATATATATACACATATACATACACACACACACATATATTTAGATATGTACACGACGAGCTTCTTTCAGCTTCCATCTACCAAATCCACTCACAAGGCTTTGGCTGGCCCGAGGTTATAGTAGAAGGTACTTGGCGAAGGTTCCACGAAATGCGACTGAACCCCGTACCATGAGGTTGGAAAGCAATCTTCGTTTATTTAAATTATAAAGTATGAGAAAATACGTTATGAGAACAATGAACAGAATATACTGATGGATTTTACTTCTTGTCTCCACATAGGAAGTATTTAAAAAAGACATACGGGTCTTCCAAATTAATAACGTCATTAAGGAACTCGCCAATAGTTTTCTTCGGAAAAAAAACAACAAATTTGCTGATCGGTATGTAAAAAAAAATTACCTAATGAAATTTTACAAGGCGTAGGAGTGGCTGTGGGGTAAGTAGCTTGCTTACGAACCACATGGTTCCGGGTTCAGTCCCACAGCGTGGTACTTTAGGCAAGTGCCTTGTACTATAGCCTCGGGCCGACCAAAGCCTTGTGAGTGGATTTGGTAGACGGAAACTGAAAGAAGCCCGTCGTATATATGTATGTATATATATATATGTGTGTATATGTTGTGTATATGTATGTGTGTGTATATGTTTGTGTGTCTGTGTTTGTCCCCCCAACATCGCTTGACAACCGATGCTGGTTTGTTTATGTCCCAATAACTTAGCGGTTCGGCCTAAGAACCAATAGAATAAGTACTAGGCTTAGCTTACAAAGAATAATCCTAGGGTGGATTTGCTCGACTAAAGGCGGTGCTCCAGCATGGCCACACTCAAATGACTGAAACTAGTAAAAGAGTAAAAGAGTAAATGCATTTGGCGGTATCTCTAGCGAACTAACCTGTAGAATATTTCAACTCTGATGAAACTCGTTGCAAGAACTACCAGGACAGAAAAAAAAACACAACATAGCAACCAACTGTAACATAAGGTATATCACGATATCCAGTTTTATCTGGATGTTTATTAGTGTCAAATAAAGATAACATGAACTTTGTGGTAAACATCAACTTCACTCTTAGAATAAAAACAAATATATCACAGTTCTCAAACACTATATTTCATACTTTTGAAAAATCGTGGATTTATCTCAAGTAAACGTAAATAAACGTTCTTAATACTTTAAGTGCATTTCATTTTCTCTTCTCTTTATAACTGCGTGAAAAGATTATTTTTCCGTATCTATCTATCTATCTATCTATCTATCTATCTATCTATCTATCTATCTATCTGTCTATCTTTCTATCTATCTTTCTATCTATCTATCTATAATCTTTTATTTGTCTCAGTCATTTGACTACGACCATGCTAAAGCACTGCCTTTAGTCGAGCAAATCGACCCCAGGACTTATTCGTTTGGTCTCTGTCACCGAACCGTTAAGTTATGGGGACGTAAACGCACCAGCATCGGTTGTCAAGCGATGTTGAGGGGATAAACACAGACACACAAACATACAAACACACACACACACACACACATTCATATATATATATATATATATATATATATATATATATATATATATATATATATATATATATATATATATATACGACAGGCTTCTTTCAGTTTCCGTCTACCAAATCCACTCAGAAGCTATAGTAGAAGGCACTTGCCCAAGGTGCCGCACAGTGAGACTGAACCCGGAACCATGAGGTTAGGAAGCAAGATAGTTACTACACAGCCACTCCTGCGCCTATATATACACATGCTGATATATGACCTACGTTGGACTCCTTATTCGCATAATCACCGAACCTGGAGCTTAACTATGGTCTGTCCATAGCACTTACTCAGCATTACCTGACACCTTTGGGTCTTATTGGCACCATTACTTCATAACCTATACATATACATATACATACATACATACATATATACATATATATATATATGTATATATATATATATATATATATATATATATATATATATATATATATATATATATATATATATATATATATATACACGCACACATATATATATGTGTGTGTGTGTGTGTGTTATTTTTATCTTTTTCTCATTTCTTTCGTTCCTTCTTTGTACTGCGGCCATGCTGGTGTAGCCCCTTGAAAAGTCTAGTCGAACAAATCGACCCCAGTCAAGTAAGTATTCTATTGGTTTCTTTTGCCGAAACGCTAGAATTTTACTGACGCAAACAAACCAGAAGCAGTTGTCAGACAGTGGCGGGGTACAAAGGCAGACACACAAACATAAACACACACATACACAAAAACAAACGTGCGCGTGCACATACACAGAAGAATAGTACAGCTAAGAAAAGTGAGGTGAGACTAGATGTATGTTCTATTCGTTTACAGCTGTTTCATAATCTTGTTATGCATTATATATTACAGCATAAAACACGCATATAAAGTGTACATGTAGGTATATAGGCGTATGAAGACACTTATATACAAGGTTGCTGTGAAGAGAACTAACAGACGGATCGTCAGAACTAATCATGGAAGTCGAAAATATCAACTTTACTATAAAGATTAAGCTGACCCTTAGGTTGACTCGGAGCTGTAGTAGAAGACATTTCCCCAAGGTGTCACCCAGTGGGACTGAACGAAGATCACATGGTTGGGAACCACCGCTTCTTAACCACAGTATGTGCATGTCTTTTGGTGCGTGTAAGTGTATATATTACCTTTACTATATACTGCATCAACTTGTCACTTAGTGGTCTACAGCGAAATATATTCATCTACGCACATGTATATATAAATATATATGTGTGCGTATTTGCTTACTTGCGCTTGTGCTGATATATGTTCATATATATATGTATTCCTTGCGCACATATATATATGTATTCCTTGCGCACATACATTGTACAAGGTCATTGAAAGAATTGATTAATTTATCTCGAACTTTGGTTGGCGGCTCTCACCGTTTTTTTTCCAACTCATTTTCTTGTCTATGGCTTTCTCCAATTTCTAATCGCATTTTACTATTCTAATTTCATTATTGTATTTCATTGTCTATCTCTTGTCTTTCTATTTTCTTTCACTCCTTCTTTCTGCCTTTCTTCATTTCATTGTCGCTTTCTTATTTTCTTTCTCTTCCTTTATATGTTTCAATTTTTATTTTTTGATTTTTATTTTCTTTATCGCATTATCTCTTTGTTTCTTTTATTGTTTCATAGCTTGTGTTGTTGTTGCTGTTGTTTATTTCTCTGTTACCATTATTTATTTCTATTTATTTTCTCTTTGTTTCCTTATTTATTAATATTTAGAATAAGAAAAAACCGTTTCCTTTAAAATATATTTCTCTTGTAATTTTATTTCGATTTAGTTTAGAAATTCCCCTTCAGCTATTTAAACTAACATACACTTAAACACACATACAAACAAACATGTTAGAATGTCACGCACATTCGCTTCACACACACTTACACATGCACAGTCACACGGTTATGTCTTCACATACATGAATCCACTAGCCAAATACACATAAACACCCATATATACACACACACACGCACAAACACATATGAAAACTGAAAAAGAAAAAGAAATCCCAAGACAATAACAGTGCATATTCAAATAAGACAAGCATGATGGTAAGTCAAAAGCGATATTAAACAAAATATAAGTTTAAAGACTATTCCTAAATGTGTTTAACTCATTTCAACTAATTTGAAATTCCAAATAATCACTTAAAAAAACTTTCAGTTCAATAAACGTGTTCTTTATGAATTTGAACGAATGTGCCAAATACGTTACGACAAATATCAAGTTCCCTATGCGTGAGATATGCATGTAATGGTTTCGAGACCGAAAATAATTTTCGATATTTCTTTTTAAGGTGTAAATTTCTTTAGATTTGGAATAGAAAATGAGAGGAAGCGAGGTTATATTAGCATCATGCTGTAACGAAAGGCATCAATTATGAAATCAAACTTTTATTACAGAATCAAAACCAAATCAATTATTAAACTAAAACCTATTTGATGCTATGGCTTGTGACGCTAATAGCATAAGGGAAGGCATGGACATGATAAAATATCATTTTCCTAACTTTGATATATTTAGCATCCGTTATTATTATTATTATTATTATTATTATTATTATTATTATTATTATTATTATTATGAAGTCAGGTGCACAAGGCTAATTTGGATTCTTCCAACTCAGAGTGGCGCATGCAGTGACCAGACATTCGCAGCCGTCTTTGCTCGATCTTCTCGTTAACTTTCGTCAGGCCTTTATAAAGGCCATCCTTGTTCATTTGTTGCTGCCATTTAACATTTAGAGCCTTTCATAGCAGCGTTGTGTATCATCCATTTAGTCCGTTTTATA
>NC_142937.1:84176396-84191396 GCF_046866305.1 Octopus bimaculoides | reverse complement strand
AATTCATGATTATTTGTTAATCTCCTGGCCCTGTCACGTCGATTATTAGGCATTCATGTAGTAACATTTGTCCCGCCCAAATGTTACTATATGCAACCTTCGGTGTCTGTCTGGAAGTCAAAGCCCCAGAGAATGTTTGCCTTGCCCTTTTCGTCCATTAACATTTCTGATGTATGTTGGTACCAAGCAACTGTTACCTCGTATCCATAATTCCAGCATAGTAGCCAGTGAAGGTTCTGGGCCGCCTTGTCGTGTTCGCGCTTGGACTGTTTCTGCGAAGGACTTTCACAAGCACTAACAATGTGAGTCAAACCGTCTGATTTGGCATGGTTTGGCATAATAGACATTTTAATATTTTTATAATTCTATAGACCTTGGTGCAAGTTGACTGGGAATCTGGCGCCCACCGAATTTGTTCCCAACTGGGCCCCGCGCCTCCTAAAGCCGGCCCCGTCTGTACATCTTACTTCTTCGTGCACAGCTTTAATCATTGAGAGGATATATAAATATTAGAATGGTATATGATGTTTTCTTCACTTCTTACAGAATATGTTTTTCCTCCAACAATCTCAGTATGAAAGTAAAGAGTGGTTTAAAGATGTCTTCATACTTTTTAACGCGTATTCAGTAATCGGCTTTGTGCTACTCGCTTCAGAGGTTCCTGGAGGGCAGATTGAAGCCAGCCATATGAACTACATTATTGAGATTTGAGTTAGTGTATACATAATGTTGAATCAGTGCAACTGGTGTTTGTTCTATAATGATCTATTTATGCGTGACCTTACCTCAGTGTGTATAACTTGAATTGAAGAATCTTCAAGAGATGTTACATTTTAAATGTATCAGCTTATATGGTCTGCTTTCTACGCCAACTGTTCAGAAAACCAAACACATTGGTATAATCTAAAAGAGGGCTGTCTAAAGTTGTTTAGAATCTTTGTGTTCAGTGTACTGCAGTTCGAAATGATGATAATCATCATCTGGATGAGCGACAACTAGGAGAACAGGCAAGGTTCAGAAAGAAGTACAGCATTAAAGATAACATATTTACTCTAACGCAGTTTCTGAAACGAGCGTTTCCACAACTGTGCTTTGCGTTCATTGATTATGAGGAAGCCTCCAACAGCGTCGAAATCAACGCAATATTGTAAGCTCTCAGGAAACAAGGTGCGATGACGCAGTACGTCACCCTCCTTAGGGAGGCGAATACCGGGTGTTCAATGAAAGCAGTTATATGAACAGAAAAAAAGCAAAACAAAACGATTGCCTAAATAAAGAGATATTCGATCATTAGCTGCTGCATTAGAAATCATTATAGTTTCAATATCGAAATCCGACGGTAACAGCGGCGACAAAAATAATATTTAATTGTGGCTCGAGAATTAGCAGACGGATCGAAAAGAAACCCTACGAATATATATTTGTGACAGAACACATTCTTTCCCCACAAAATGAGACAACACATATCATGGCAAATCAGCAACTGCATAAAAATAAGTGTTTACAACCAACACGGGAAAATGGTTACGACCAGAAACTCACTACACTAAATGAAATTGAAATATGAATGCTAAGCAGTCATTAAACTAATATTTACGACTGATAAATACACTTAAATAGAATATACTTTAATTGAATACATTTTATAGCCATAGAAGCACAAACACACTCACGCATACATGTTTACACACACACACATACGCACATATATATATATATGAATCTATGTGTGTCTATATATAAATGTGAGTCGCTGCGGTGCATGTACTAAGTGACTTTCATTGCGCATTGGCGAGTGTGAAATTGTGTGCATACCAATAAATCAACCGTAGTATATCGGTCAGATGTAAACGACTTGTAAAAAACTGTAATTTTTGCAATATATAACATTAACACACACAAACACATACATCAACGCACACACACATAATGTATGTATATATATTTTTATGAATATGAATTTATGCATATATATATATATATATATATATATATATATATATATATATATATATATATATGTATGTATGTGTGTGTGTGTGTGTGTGTGTGTGTGTGTTTGTATGTGTTTAAATATATTTTTATACATAAATTTCCTTCACATCATGTCATGTCAAATCTAATTAATGATAAATAGGAAACTGGACATAATTTGAATTTTCTATTCCCGTTGCATCTTCGACAAATAACTATAAAACCGCTTATAACGGGAAAATATTGAAGTATGTAAATATCATAAAAAAGTATAAAGTTTGATATTTTGCGACATATATCGGATCACTTCAGTCTAGATTACGCGTGTTGTTAAGAAGTTCAGAGTCGAAATTGCATTAAATATTAGTAATTATAGCAGACTTGTAGTACATATATTTATACAATACTAATTTAGTAGAATATTTCAAATTTATATTTCATGTGTTCAATGTTAAAAGAGCTATTTTCAGTTTTCCATCATCAACTCAGTAATAGCTGTGCTAGCTATTATTACCAACTTTTACTGACCAGTGGGATGGATGCGAATGCCACTCATTCAAGATATATCTAAGAGAACCATGTTTCGAATACTTACAACAGAGATCATTTTGCTAAAGTATGATCAGCTTTATGGTGCACCGCTTCTAATTTACTAAACACATGAATGATTTTGTAGTGTTGTCGTATTACGATAACAGAGGCGTCCGAGTATTTCTCATTAATGCACTCACACACACACATACACACACATATCTCACACTCATACATACACACGTACATATATATGAGGTGAGCTGGCAGAATCGTTCGTGCTTCGGGTAAAATGCTTAGCGGCATTTTCCCCGGCTCTATACGTTCTAAATTAAACTTCTACCAATTTATTACTCCTCCGGGGGTTGATAAGCTGCGCTATAAGTCACGTTGGGTTGATGTAGTCGACTTGATAACTTCTCACAAAATTTGGCGTGCCTTTCTGGATAGGAGTATGATCTCTGTCACTCTTTCGCCATGGAACCTGGGTAACCAACTTTATGAGTCCTGAAGAATAATACCAAACAGAAACACATACATACACACACACACGCACATATGATGATCGCTTCATCTTGACACATGATAGCTGTACGATCAACACGCACACCATAGCCAATCACGCAACATAATCCCACCGTTGATAAGGCCTCAGATGACTTGTAAGAACGGCTGCTTACTAATAAGTTTAAAGAGAAAAGTGATAGATATTACTCAAATTCCTTTTACATCTTTGCCCTTCGGAATCTGATTCTGAAGGAATGTTTTTGTGAACTAGCATATGTCTTTTAAGTCCAGATATTGTAATACCACACTTATGATTTATGTTACAAGTCGTAAGAGACATTTGAAGTTAAAGATCATTACTTGTCTGGACATTTCGATTTTCATGTGACTTCATATGATTAACGTATGCTGCTTTTGACAACGGAACATGATCGCATACAATACATATCTATTATTCACCGCTGATTTCAATTCCAATTGATCCTTTCTGACAGGCCCTTTTAAACTCAAAACGCAGAATCATCTTTCCTCCCAACCGTTGCGACCGGGCTAACATCACCTCTCCCCTTGTTCTAATCCAAAGCATCAGTTTGCTAATCACTTTTGTTCATATCTAGTTTTTTCAGGTTTTCTTTCACCCAGTTATTATAACTTTTCCTTGGCTTATGTTGTGGTCGCTTACCAGAGACCAGTTCACCATACATAAGACACTTTGGCAATCGCTACTCTTTCATTCTAATAACATGTCCAGCCCATCTCGTTTGAGCGAAGATGACATGTTCAGTTGAGCTAAAGTGGGCTATGTGGAAAACCTCTGTATCTCGTACGAAACATTCCCACTTGGCTCCCAAGCTACACCTGAACCAATTTTGGTGAAATCTCTCCAGAATGTATATATATATATATATATATATATATATATATATATATTCATACACACATACACACACACACACACACACACACACACACACACGTATATATATATATATATATATATATATATATATATATATATATATATATATATATATATATATATATTCATACACATATATATATATATACATATCTATCTTATATATATATATATATATATATATATATATATATATATATATATATATATATATATATATAGTATATACGTAAAAAACATAACATACAGATATGCATATGTGTGTGTCTGTGTGAGTATGTGTATGTACCTATACACACATATGTACATATAAAGCATTATGGTGTCACTGAACATTTATTTAGATTTACGCACGGAACAATTTTATTGCTGCTCTCTCTCCTCTGTTCAATCGCCTGCTCCATCCTTACGTGTGAGAATTTTCTTTCTTACTCCAGTTATTTCCAGCTAATAACTCTCGAAATTCTCACTAATATTATGACATCCCTGTCTGCCTCATTCGCATCCAGGAAAGCTTTTAAGGTGTCTTTTACCATTAGCTTTCATTGCTACAATTTGGAGAGTAAACTTTTCGAATGTTAATTCTCACCAATAAAAAAATATTTTCAGCGTCTTTTGCAACTCAAACATTTGATAGCAATATTTGGTAAAAAAAAACAAAACTAAAAAATAAAAATGCATGCAGTTTATTTTGGTGATGATTATTTCTATTTCTTTCTTTTCTCGTATAGAATTAATTCCTTGTTTTCCTGGGAAGATTTTTAATTTATAAACCTCTGTGTTAGTCGAATTCTTTTCCTTAAATAGCAATCGTAATTATCATTACTAACAGCAAAATGCATTCTGGAAGGAAAAGATGTGGCGCTCTTAACATTTTTTTTTACTTTATATCAGTTTATACAGTGTGCTGAAAAGCTTTTAAAATCTTTTCTGATATCAACGTATATTTAACTACTGTACCAACTTTCTTAATGTATTATAAAAGGCATGCAAAAATATTTTCTTGTTTCTTTCGCGAGTTGTACAACTATAAAAAAACTGTGAAGTTAGTAAATGAACTACACCCTTGCCCAAACTGAATCGATTTATACGCCTGTTTCGTCTCGTCAGAACTGCCACAGTTATATATCATATTAAGCAATTTACTGAATGGTATTCTCAGAATTAACGAGACTGGTACTTACTTCATTCCAGCTGAAATAGGCCTTCCAACAAACATTGACGTCAAAAAGTTCAAGCTCAGTAGCAACTCCATGCACAGCACCAGTTTGTGGAAGTTGAAAAAGGCAACGGTAGATAATCATCGTTCCTTCTGAGACTCATTATGGACAACGAAGATCGATTAGTAAGCGTTGTATTATGTTAATTGATATTTTATTGAACTATTGATTTCTAACTGGCTAAAGTCACACATAAAACTGGCAGCGTGACATGATTGTCAATTATTTTAGCTACTTCGGGAAAATGAAAGGCAATATTACATCACCGATATTTGTACTCAATATCTAAAAGAACATAAATAAATAGTATACTGATAAGCCTGTGCATCGGCAGTAACAAGATACGAAACTATGGCGCATCAATTAACGAAGCAAAGATCTATTAGTTGTAATATGTTTAACTCTCAAGGAAAATGAATTGGATACTGAATAAATTAAAGATTCATAAGTAATATAATCCTAGTAAATTCTAGTCATAACCTATGGCTATGTCACAAATCAGACAGGCTTTCTTGATATTAGAATATCGGCAGACATTTTTTTATAATTCGTTCTGAGTCGTTCAGTTGGTTTTTTAGCTATAAGATTAAACAGTAAGTCTTTCGTCATTGAGTGGGTCTATAATCAAAGACGCATCCCATGGATAACATTCCCATTCTTGTATTATGACAGGATCGATTCTCACATTGATTTCAACATATGTTATTCGATCATTTCAACGATCTACTTATTGAAAGAGTGTGTGAAGTGGATGACACATGAACCATGAACGTAACTGTAGGGTTAGGGTTAGCATGATACAAATGCGACAAGTCTGGACCTATAAACTGTGACAGACTTCTATACAGTTTCTGTATATCTAAATTCAGTCACAAGGCTTAAATTTGTCTCCTGCCGATTGTCTTCTTTTCCTATGAGTGCTAAACATCTATATCTTAGTAAATACCACGAAGAAGATAATCTAGACCTATGTCCCCACAAATCCTAGCGAATAGAAATGTTTTCTAAAGAGCTAGAGAAAATGCTAACCCTAAACCTAACCCTAGCTCACAAATGCACTTACATCGTAGTAATTGGAGATTTCAATGCAAAGATTGGAAAAGAACTTGGGTAGGGGAGAAATAATTTGGCAAGATTGGATAGGGAGAGAGAAACAAAACAGAATGATTCGTGTTACCATGGAAGAGAGACGAAGACTTTTTATTGGGAACAGCCTACTCAGGAAGCAATCTAGAAGGAGATGGGCCTCGATAGCCTCAAACGACCAGTTCAAGAATGAAATTGACTATATCCTGGTCAACAAACTGCGAATACTGCAGACGTCTCGGTGACAGAGCCATTGAACACAAGCACCGATCTTCGCTTGCTACGAAAGGAGATCGAGATGAAAGAACTTAGAGAGAAAAAGTCTTTGCATATCTTATTAAACAATCAATGTGGCAAAACCTTCGATGTGATTACATTTCACTGGTCCAGAAAAATAAAACCTGCATCCGAAGGTGAGAACTGCGAACCAGAAGGAGCCTGAGAGAAAAATCTCGTGGGCAAAAAAAAAAAAAATAAATAAAAAAGAACGAAATGGTACAGAAACAAAAAAGGATGAAGGAAATCATAAAAGATCATCACAGGTATTTTTTCTCTGCAAAGCGATACACACACACACAAACACACACACACACACACACACACACAAACACACACAGACACACACACACAAACACACACACACAAACACACACACACACACAAACACACACACACACAAACACACACACACACACCCACACAAATATGTATATAGGCACAAACAACTATGACTTCATGGGTTAAAAACTCAACTTTGCAAACATTTGATTCTAGGTTCAATACCACTGCAGGCTCAAGGTTAAGCAATGTCTTTAAACTAGATTTTGTTCTACAAAGCGTTTAAGAACTTATGGATGTGTGTGTGTGTGTGTGCAAGTGTGTATGCAAGTGTCTGTGTGTGTGTGTGTGTGTGTGTATGTATGTATGTGTGCTTTATATCTTGTACCCATCTAAAGGCTTATATTTAAGTTATGTTCCATAACTTTGCAGTTTGACAAATAGCATCAAGAAAACATGAACTGGACTGAAACAGTTACTGAGGTTGAGATCAATGACTGAGAAACTCTAAGACAGTGCTACAGCATGGTTGCAGTTCAATTAGTGAAGCAAGTGAACATTTGTCTGTATATGTACGTGAATACATATACCCGCTTATCCAAACACACAGTGCAAAAATTATTTTCTTTTATCATATCTTATGCCTACTTTTTCATACGCTTGTATTAGTTGAGCAAGATTTCATTGATGCAGTATTCTGTGACAGGATGACATGATGTCAGCCACAAGTTTCAAGTGAGGTATTTCATTCAACATCTATGCATGTCTAAAATCTAAGCTGCCAGATTCTGATTATATCGGGCATAGTGTCACAGCATAGAGTCACAGCTCTCCGGGTATAAAGACAAAAGCGCGTGCATGCATGCACGTATACAAAATTGAGCTCCTGCGTGGCTTCTACTAAATTTCGCACGCAGCCTTGTCCTAGAGAAGAAAACACTTGCTCAAGGTACCACGCAGTAGGATCAGACCCCAAACCACACAGTTGTTGAACAACCATCTTAACCACACTGTCATGGCTACTGCACCTGTACTCACACATATACATCTTTTACATTCATACATCGTAACTGCTTGGCAACCACATGGTTCCGTGTTCACTCCCACCGCATGGCACGTTGGACGATGCCTTCTACTATAGCCTCGAGCCGACCAAAGCCTTGAAGATTTGGTAGATGGGAACTGAAAGAAGTCCGTCGTCGTCATACATACATACACACACACACATCTATCTATCTATCTATCTATCTATCTATCTATCTATCTATCTATCTATCTATCTATTATTATTTTTTTTTCTTCTTAAAGAAAAGCTCTACAGTTGTATTTGTCCCCTCTGTGTGCAGCCCTGTGTGGCTAATAAAAAAAGTTATCTATCTATCTATCTATCTATCTATCTATCTATCTATCTATCTATCTATCTACCTATCTATCTATCTATCTATCTATCTATCTATCTATCTATCTATCTATCTATCTATCTATACATACATATATATATATATATATATATATATATATATATATATATATATATATATATATATATATATACATATATATACATATATATATATATATACATATATGTATATATATGTATATGTGTGTGTGTGTGCATGTTTCCTTTAGTGATGGAGACAGACATAGGACAGTAATAGTGAGACTGTGCAAGCTGTCCCCTCTTTCGTAAGGTGATACCTAAATTCTTTAGGAGCGGATAGGTCTCTAAACTACTTATTTGCACTGAAAACGTGCACATGACCAAGCCTTCAAGCAGCAGCTGGTGGTTAGGTGTTCTGACAGTTCCGTAAATCAGAAAACATTACATTCCCTCCTACCTTTCGAAATAAAATCATTTTCGTTCATAATGGTTGTCAGAAATGGAATTGGCAATAAAATCTTGGCTGAATCTTTGCTGTTCAATGTGATCTTTACATAATATTTAGTTTTCCATTGCATTAGTTTTTGTATTTTTGTTTTTCATTTATGAAATTTTATTGTCATAAACAAATTCTCTTGCCAATTAAAGTGAGTGAATTGAAGCAGGATATGTATTTAGATGTCATAATTCGTTGTGTGGCAACTGTATACAGAAACATTTACACAGAAAGAAAGAAAAAATATATCCCATCTAATCGTTGAAGGAAGACACGGAAGATGAAGATGAACATGTTGGTGGCGTTAGTTGTGGTGGTGGTGGTGATGGTGGTGGCGGTTTTGCTGCCTGTAGTGGTGGTACTGGTGGGGTTGAAGAATATGATTATGATGCTGCTGGTAATGAGAGAGATGCTGGTATTCATGAGAATGATGAGGAATGTTGAGAATAAAGATGCTGCTGTTGTTGATGATGGTTGATGAGAAAAACAGCGAAGTAAAGTATGGAGATAAGAAAATAGAAATAGAAGTCGGGTATGGGGAGTACATGTTTGAAACAAACAACAGGTAATCAATCAAGTAAGAGAAAAAGCTGAAGGCGATGATTGGAAAAGACGTTAGAAAAAGCCAGAGGATAAAGAACAAGAGCAAGTGTTTGAAAAAGTAAAAAAAAAAAACGAAGTAGTAGTAGTAGTAGTAGTAGTTAGAAAAGAAGAAGAAGAAGAAGAAAAGAAAGGCAAGAAGAAGAATAGGAAGAAGAAAGTGGTACTCAGAAAAGAAAACCAAAAGAGCGAAATATAGAGAGATGACGAATAAAATCGCATCATGTGACATCTGTATGAGAAGTAGAGGACGATGAAATGAGAAAGGAGTATATGATGTAGATGGATAGATAGATAGATGGATGGATGGATGGATATATATATATATATATATATATATATATATATATATATATATATATATATATAGATGGATAGATGGATAAATAGATAGATGGACAGATGGATAAATACAGAGAAGGATGAATTTAGAAGAAAAGCAAGGCAGTAGAATAAACTGAAGAGAAAATAGCAAATCGAAAATGATGGAGTCGCTTATCACTTCTACTACTACTACTACTACTACTACTACTACTACTACTACTACTACTACTACTACTACTACTACTATACCTTGCCAATAACAACAGCAAGTGCAATCACACACACACATACACACACACACATTCATGCAAAAATAAAAAATGCTAAAACTTTTTTCTACGTTAACAATGGCAAGATATTTCCACAGTTGGTAGAAAATCTTAGAGAAGACTTGCAGAGAAATCTTCTTACTGTCTCACGTCATATTTAGGATCTGCTGAAACACTTGAATAGGACGCATCTACAATCGATGTTTTGAGACTGAGAAAAACCATAATTTCCTATTGGGAGCCACAATGCCGAGACAAATAAGATCATTTCCTTACGTAGTGAACCTCTACAAAAACATTACTACTCTTTCTCTCGTAACTTCTACTGATCTTCTCCAGCTGCCAATTCATCACCGTGTCTTTTCATTTTACTCGCTCCATCATCGATTTTGATCGACTTCCATATTCTCTGTCTCATGTCTTATTTTCCTTTTTTTTTTCTATAGACTTCTTTCATTCATCTAATTTTTTTTTGTTTATATCTATCTTACTTTCTTTCATTCCTTATTTATTCCTTTTGCTTTAATTACTTTTCTTAACTCTCTTACTGTCTCTGACTCCCACTTCCTTGTGCATTGTTTCTTGGTATCTTCTATGATTAATAGATGTTATTAGAAGTCTTTCCTTGTTATATTCGTCTCTTTTCTTCTATCTCGTCCACCGAAATTTAGAACAAAACATGAACGAAAACGAATATATTATGTATGTATCTCTCTCTCTCTCTCTCTCTCTCTCTCTCTCTCTCTCTCTCTATATATATATATATATATATATATATATATATATATATATATATATATATATATATATATATATATATATATATATATAAAGACATATATATAACACAACACGAAAACCAACAAGAATGTTACTGTTAGGGAGAGATGGAAAGAGATATGAAAACGAATCACCTTGACTAGTTAGACAGTATATTATCATTTTTACTACTGCCTTGTTTATTCAAGTTCTATCCCACATCATCTCTATGACATCTTTTGCAAATGTTGTCTATCTGTCTCTCCAGTTGACCGAAGGCATTTAAATAAAATTTGCTCTATGCACACTGTATATGAACCGGTTATGCTTTTGGTTGGTAAACGTAAGCCGTTATCTGTTTTTATCACCAAAATCTAGACTTGGTTATGTCTACCAGAATCCATTTAGTTGCACATACTGGTTCACAAATCCGCTCTTGGCATTTCGTTTTTTCTTTTCAGAGAACTTTTAGGCTCAGACAAAAATAAACAAATAAATAAAAATAAAAATATGCACTGCTTTTATTCCTATGATTGTGCCAAAGAATTGGAAATAATTCTGTGTTAGTCAAGTATGAGTTAAAAACTCAGCTTATGTCAATGTAAAATATCACAGAGACCGATAGACAGAAAGAAAGAGTGAAGTGAAGAGAAGTATCTCTCTCTCTCTCTCTCTCTCTCTCTCTCTCTCTCTCTCTCTCTCTCTTCGGAACCGATACTTATTTATCAACCCCAAATGATGAAAGCAATGTTACCTCGGTAGAATTTAAACTCAGTGTATATTAAGCTTGCACAACTATTGTAAAACATTGTATCCGAGACTGTAAGGACTCTTCCAAACAGCCATCTTCTAATAAATATCTTACCGACTCTGCAATGGGATTAGTTTTGGTGCGATGGATTTTGAACCCAGAATGTAAAACACCGAAGCGAAAAATGCGACAAGAAATTATTCCTGGTGTCATAAATAATCAAACATCAAGAGCTGGCTTATGCCTTTGCAAGAATATCAATATTAAACGTCCAAGAGATTATAATAAGCATAAGTAATATTTTAATTATATTACCTTTAAAATAAGTTCGTCAGTAACAATCTATACATTTTTATTTTCTGGTATTTTCTCTTTCCTTTCCTATTAACGATATTAGTGTAAAATGTAAGTATAAAATCGTTCACCTCGTGCTAACTCATCTTACTTTATAGCAGCTCTTTGAAGAATAGCTAATTTATAATAGTTTTACATCAAGTATTGCGAGATAAAGAATGTTTGCTTCATATATACTTTTTTTACTGAAGAAAATGATATTCATTTGTGTTTGCATATTATTTGTTCTTTTAGTATTCATTTTTTTTTGTTTCACATTGCTAATAAGAATTCTTTGCAGGTGGCTGCGAGATCAATAGCATCAATGAAGAAACAAGTTGCATAGTTTAATGCTTTATGGTTCACTAGTCTCATATTTCAGTAAAATTTAGTTGTTTTCTTTAAAGATGTCTCTTATTTTTATTAGATTTTTCTAACTCATTTTCTTGTTATATGCAGCTGAGTAATTGTCACTTTTCTTAAGGGAAATTACTGCGTACACACTCATAGGCACGTGCACATATACATACCGAGATACACGTAGATGTATATACATATGTGTATATAAATATACACATACACATATAGACCCTGACGAATGCGCGTGAGCATATGTTCTGACTCACACACACAGAGTAATATACACATATATGTATAGCCATAAACAACATAAATATAGCTGGATGTGCGAGTGATAAATGTAATTATACTTCTTTTAGAAAGCTATAAATACTCAAGAATACATACAGGCATACACACACACATACACACATACACGTATATATGTATGTATGTATGTATGTATGTGTGTATATGTGCATGTGTATTTATATAAAAGTATACATATATATGTATCCAAATTTAAAACTACAAGTGCATACTCATACAACCATCAATGGATCATCATCTAACCTGTAGTTGACGAATTTCATTTGCATATCTACTCTGAGGATTCTTGATCTCAGAAACAGTTCTATAAAATAAACTATTATAACTTCGGGTGTTATTCAAAGGGTATATGTGAGTCTAACAACAAACGCTTTCAATGCACACTTCATTCAACATCTACATACATTCCGAACATGGGACAGGAATGAATTCGACACCAGTTTTACCTTTCATCTGGAAACAAAGTGATCAAGGACTAGCATGTATTTTAATAACGTTGAAGAATGTTGATGTTGTTATTTGATGTTCTTATCGCAGTTAATATCTCCAGATTATTACCAGCTTCATCTCAGTGTCATCGGAATGAATGTCGATAAAGATGGTTACAAATAATTTTCCATGATAAACCTCTTTAAAATATTGTCTATAAAAATCGGTTATAAAATCGGATTTAGATCAACCAAAATAGGCTTTTACAATTATTGCCGTCGTGGAGGTTAGTCCTAAATTTTCTTTCTACAGCGTATATTAGATTAAAAACAGTGGTAACTCATACCACAGTAACGTATATTAGATTAAGCGTGGTAATATTGTATGCCACTGTAAGTTAAATATATATAGCCAATTTTACCAGCGATTAAGAACAAATAAATAAGAAACCACTTTACAAGTGCAACGTCAGTCACCAAGTAATTCCCTATCTTTTAATCACACAATGTTTCCTGACGGTGTGTTGCCTGTGCAAAATTCTGAGAAACAGTGGAGTGAATACGACAGGGAATGGTCACTTACATATCTATCTATCTATCTATCTATCTATCTATCTATCTATCTATCTATCTATCTAACTATCTATCTAACTATCTATCTATCTATCTATCTATCTATCTATCTATCTATCTATCTATCTATCTATCTATCTATCTATCTATCTATCTGTCTGTCTACTTTTATCTATATCTATCTATTTATACGTTTATCTAGAAAGCCAGTGTTTAAAAATAAAACTTTTGCTCAGCTGAAGATTTGCTTGGATACAACTTTTCAATGTAGCCTTGTGGGCTGCATTCAAATTTGTGTCCAAGCAAACCTTGTGTTAGCCTGTAAATCTAATCCCCCGCATCTGTGTTTTCAAACAAGCTTAAATGGACCAAAACGATAAAATACAACTAATCACTACATTCCTACACTAAATATAACCAAGTTACGAACCAGTCACTTATGTAGTGCCAGCTAATCTACTGAAACCTGTCCAACCAGAATTGTAACTTTCTTACCGTCCTCTTTGTTTTCTATCTTCTACGCATAAACGCTCATCTTTTTAATTCATCCTTTCTCCTCTTTTCCTTTCTTTTTACCTCCTTATTCTAGCACTTCTTTCTCCACACAAACCCCTTACTTTTCCCAACTTATTCAACCATACATAGCCATACATCTTTATCAACGCAGTTTTACGATTGTCAGGTGTATATAATTGCGTTTAATTTATACCCAAATTATTGGCTGAATTCCATCGGTTCTACATCCTTTCATTACAACAACTATGACTTATAATGTACGAATATGTTGGTAAGTATTGACCGAGAGAAGTACTTAGTACAGATGTAGAATGTAATAGTTAATATAGACCGCTCCGGTAGCTTATACAGTGGTGTTTCTCCGGTGTGTGATCGGTTCCTCGGTACCGGTGGGAGAGATATAATCTGACGCAAGAAGGAAGAGAAACTAGGACACCAAAATTGATGAATTTATGTAGGATATTGACTCAACTTACATCTCAGATTTCTTGGTGGTGTCAGTTGTAGACAAGACTAATAACAAAGAATATGGATGTTCGTAGAGAAGCGTACTCATACACGCGTACGCGGAACGACATACGCAGACGCGGCCTCCCACACACACAGCTCACAAGTACGCCTCACGCAGAGATGCACGTCTGTGCGCCTCACGCAGAGATACACAGACATGCAAAGACGTGATAACAAGCACACAGAGACAATCAGACTATGCAGGTCTGAAAGGTGGGAAGAGAGACAGGAAAGAGGGGGCCAAAGGCGTGCAGACAAGCTGTCTAATGCATATACGCACATATACATATTAACGTGTGCAGATAAACGCATGCAAATACAACCACCCTTGCGTTTGCATGCATGGTTGGGTACATGCAAGTGTGTGTGTGTGTGTGTGTGTGTGTGTGTTTGTGCCCATGCAAACATATCGATGAGTCCGTACTTGTTCGCACACATGCATCAGTGTTCTTGACTCTCATCTACAGGCACGAGATCAAAAATAGAGCTAAATATAAGCCAAGAGAATTGCTATCTTGAACAAGCCCTGGGTGTCCTAGGCGTGATAATAATAATAATAATAATAATAATAATAATAATAATAATAATAATAA
>NC_142937.1:84171396-84173896 GCF_046866305.1 Octopus bimaculoides | reverse complement strand
TGCAGTTACTGTTAATACTTCATTTAGAGAATTAACATTGCTTATATATATATGCATATGTATATTTATATATATACACGCACATATCTTTATGCGGTTTGCGGGCATGTATGAGTGAATGGAAGTTTGTAAATATATACATATTGATTGACCGTTGACTGGACACTATTCAATTTTTTTTCTCCGTGTTTTTCTCCTTGTCTCCGTATTCTTTCTGTTGAAGAGCGTAGCTCGAAACGTCAAAGACTTTCCGTATTCCCGAGCGTCATACTAATACATCCTTTTGTTATTTACACCACCTGTCCTCGTCTGTTGTTGTTTTTTCGTATATTCTCCCACATATATATATATATATATATATATATATATATATGTATATATATATATATATATATATATATATATATATATATATATATATATATATATATATATATATATATATATATATATATATATTTCTTTAATACGCATACATACATCTATATAGTCACATAACTGAAATATAATATAATATATTAGGTAAATATAAGGTAAATATTATAATAATATAGAAGTCTAAGAATATATAGACGGAATAAATCATTTTCAATGTCACAAATAAATGTAAATGTTGAAGCAAAAGAAACACAAGTCATATATATCAATGTCCCCAATGGAGTGTATTATACTATACATAGAACATGATATAATAATATACAGGTAACAATATTTCGTTTGATAGTGCAAAGTGTAAGATAAAGGATGAAAAAATGTGCATTGGGGTGTTAGACAATAAAAATTCTAATTATAAAATATTGATACAGATAATCATAATAATGAAATACTAAAAAAAAAAATTATAGTAATGCCCTGTTCATTCTTAAAATGCATAAAGCTCTGAATTGCCAAATAACTGACTGAATAATTTAAGTATGAGAGTAATGCCTTTAATATAAAATATATGCGTAAGAATTTAATGGATAATGGAGAGAAAAAATATAAAGAATAATATGAGCTAATACAGCGGATAAAATAAGCAAATGGAAAAAAAATCATGCTCAGAATATATATAGTCAAATTTTAGAGGTTTATTCCCAACTCTAGTAAAAATATTGTATAGCATAAAAGGAAGTGTTGATGTGAATAGGAAGTGTTTACCTAGAAAATATCTATAAAATATTGTGAGAATTATAAGAAAAAATATTTGAAAATTTAATTAGAAAATATAGTATTACATAGGAAACAGATAAGTTGGAGTGAAATGACCGAAACAGATAAGGAAAGAGGAAATACGATGGAAGAGAGGTAAAGGCATAGAATTGAAAGGAAGACAAGTTGAAGGAAACGAAGTGTAATGTTATAACTAAGCTTTTCACATCTTAACATATTATCCCGTATATTTTCTTTCATAGATGTCAAGCAAACATGTATTTGAACGAAAATATACATTGACAGTACTCAGAAATATCTGACGCTTATTTCTAATCCGAAGTACTTCGTTCCTGATGCTATTCCCATTTTCTACCATTAACTATCAGTAACAATCATTTCTATAAGTAACTTCATAATGAATAATAACTGATCCGAAATAATTTGTGGACTTATTCTTCCTTATATACAGATTCGAAATAAATAATAGAAATATTTTTTGCATGGAAATTGATAAATAATATGTATGTTATGAGGTTAGGATACTCTGGGATTCATTTATGGGTTGAAATGGAGTAAATCAGAGTGTCATAAATTAGAACATTATGGATAGGTCATGAATATTCTAAAAGATGATAAGGTAGTAGTGAGAATAGAATAGTTAATGCGCTTAAAATGAAAGAAATACTTTAATTCTGAGTAGCTAAATATGAAGCCAAAAAAAAAAAAAACGAAAAAATGGAGTAGATTTCTATGAAAATAGTCAATACCTACTTTAGGATATCTTATAGTAAATGAAAAACCAGAAAAGATTAACAGAAAATATAAATATACAGAATGAAAATAGCAAAATCTAGTAAAATATCCAAGGATTTGAATGATAAAAGAACAGAATGGACTACTAAAGAAATACTGTTTTACTAAAATGTTCAGAATACTAAATACGGAAGTATAGGAGAGGCTACTCAGTTCTTAGAAGAAAAGCGGTAAATCATAAGAGACACCAAAATGTGAAAGTAAGTGAAACTGTATAAAAAAGAAATAAAATGAAATATAAAATAACCAATGTATTATACTAAGGAAAGATAAGGCAGCGACCTGCAAGAATTGTTATCACGCCAGGTAAAATGCTTGGTGGCATTTCGCCCGGTTTTTAATGTTTTGAGTTCAGATTCCGCTGAGGACGACTTTACCTTACATTCTTTTGGGATTTATAAAACATCAGCTGAGCACTGGGAACGATTTAATCGAATTTGTCCCTCTCCCGAAATTGCTGGGCTTGTACCAAAATTTGAAAATGATTTAGTAAGGAAAGGTAGAACGATGTAGATGAATAGTGAATACTAAACAAGTAAAAAAGAAAGAAGAA
>NC_142937.1:84148896-84166396 GCF_046866305.1 Octopus bimaculoides | reverse complement strand
ATAAACATATATATATTCATAAACGCTAACAAAGAGAGAAAACGAGAGAGGTGTTTGTGTGATGTGTATGTATGTGTCTGTTTTTTTCTAGAATAATGTGTATGCATGTGTGTATCTACACGCATGTTGCTCCTCTAATCTCTGCTTTGCAGTGTTTCAAGTAAAGAATATAGGGAAACGACAAGCCAATAATTCAATGGAAACCAAATTGTCAGTATTCGAAATATTTTGATTCATTTCAACATTACTATAGCGACGACAACAGCCAACCACACTAAGAGCACAACGATGACTGCCACTCCTACCAACTGCAACCACCAAATCACAACTACCATTATTACCACCAACAGCAAAGACTCCAAACCTTCTATGTAGTATCAAAGGCAGTGGTATTTCACAGCAAGCCAGTAATTTACCTTAGAATATTCACTGATGTGTTGCGGTTAAAATTTCAAAGAACTCTGTAAAGGAAATATATATTTTCTATAATCCGTCATTATTAACTCACTACAGCTGAGTGATTTTTGAAACTATTTTACATCAAAAAGTTAGGAGAAAACCCGGTAAGAGAAAAGAAATAGAACGCTCGAGATTTACAATATTTTCTTATTTAGACACGATGCTTGATATTTATATAAAGGGAAAAAAAATAATATATCGTAGATGGCAGTGACTTGCATGTCTTTTAATATAATTTATTAGAAGGGAGGGCGATAACTTGATATTCTCACATCGATTTTGTAATCGATTTCCGTTTTATTTCCCTAAATAGCCCACGCTGATTTTTTTTTTCCTGAACACATATCTGTTTTTGGATATAGCTTGCATGTTAAGGAAAGAACGAAGTAATAGATTTTTCATTGTCACATCATTTCGAGGAGAGGGTAAAATAGTGACTGCAATGCTTTCTAATAAAAAAAAAAAAATTAAAATGCAATGTTGAAATATTTCTTAGCGGAATATGAAAATTACGGCTTCATTTCCCAATTTTTATATTTGGCTGTTCTAAGAGCGATTTATTAGAACTTCGTATTTTTAGAACGGAACTAGCGAACTGAAACGGTTTCGTCTAGTCGTCAAATACTGGCTAATTACCAACATTTCGGTGCTGGTCAAAAATAGGTGAAATAAATATCAGAGATGCTTTACCCAAGCATAAATTGCAAGGGCTACTTGAGGATGTTCTAATGGTAACTCAAGATACTGCATTGTTGAAAACACTTCGGTATCTTCAACGGGTAACTCAGGCTCACTAGAGTTTTTCTCGTGAGGGAAGCAACGGGGATTGAATTAATCTTCACCTACCAACGGAGTCATATTACATTGTGTGTCTTGCCAACCATGTTCAGTCGGTCTCAAAAGCCATAGCTGATACCCTAGAACCCAATTCAGTACTGGTATGCAATTAATTAATTCCAGATGTATGAATGACAAAGGATGTAGAATACAGAAAAATCTACTAAATTGTAGAAAAACATATTAACCCTGATCTCAGTTTTTCAGCCAAATATCACGGAGTCAAACTATTGAGTCTATACCTGTAATATATTTTTCGCGTTCTTTCCTGTATGAAATAATAGTTTTCTTTCTCATGTTTTAGCTATTTAGTTTTGATTTTCATATTAGATATTTGCCAAGCAGATTTGATGATAATAACTGAAATCTGATCTTTATCAGTTTATCGATCAAAAATTCTCATTCAGCTTTAACTGTGTCGATGAGTTGTGTTGTTAACCAACCGTAATATTTTTACGTTTTTATACTCATCACCTGCCGTTCATTTTTGCCTTTCTTGTTGAGATGGAAAACGTGGATTTCGATGAAAGGAATTTTACACAGTGATGCATGTCGGCAACCAACTTGTAATAACTGTAATTGCATTCAACCAATTTTCGAATCGGTTGAATCATCTTGCTTCAAACTCCGAACCTGTCCTTGTTGAAATGATTTTATTTCAAAGAATTTTACATTTTTAATATTGTTTTTTTTTTTCTGCATCTATTTTTTAGAACTTGTATTGATTTTTATATGATAAATGAATATTAGAAGCAAAAGTTGTTAGGAAATGGTTTAGTTGATTGGATTGACACCAAGCTATTACTGGTGACTCTTTCATGAAGTTTGGAAGGATAGATGGCGTTTTCAAAACCAGTGGGATTTGAATATCAAAAGAAATGAGATGAAATACTTTATGTCATTTAGTTCGCCAAATCACAGTCTTTTCTTTGATTTAAATTGCTGCATGATAGACACATGATATATCCTCAACCAGGAAATGAATTTCTTTCGTCCAATATAAAGTTAACGCTTTTCATACGATATTGTGAAAGCGAATCGATTGTAAATAGGACTGCACCCAAGTTATGAAGTGTGCACACAGCAACTTGTTTCATGCCCCTTCATGATCGCCACTTTGATTCTATAATTATTTCTATCATGAACATAAGGTCACACAATTTGGAAAACTGTACAATCGATACGAATCAAACAAAGTACGCGACTGGAACTGATTTTAATCGTGCCTATAAATATGAAACGCAAAATCTACCTTGGTTTTATGTGGATTCAAAAAATAAAGACTCTTAGCAAATAGCTGGATCAATATCGCGTGTATTATTGAAAAAACTTTTTTAACATAACTTCTGAGAATATACTGAACAAAACAGAATATTTGACATGTATGCAAATTGTTATTGCTGACGATTCAGAACAACGATCAAAAATGTTCCGGGAGGCACCCTGTAATCTGTCTCTGAAACAGTGTGCTTAGCACTAAGTTATCCAGCGTTACCTTAATTAATACCATAAAGTATAGCTGAAGGGAAACTTGGATGCTATTTCTGACAGGCTGAGCAACCACCCGGAGGCTCTCTCGTTAATTAATACACATGCATATTATTTAGACTCAGGAATACGCTGATCAAGATTATCTTTGAGCAAATGTATTTCCTTATTCAAGTTAACTCAAGTCATTCCCAAATATCTCTCTTGTTGAAGCAACTGAATTGATATTTGTTACCAATTCTGATTCTGAAACCTTCTCAGGTCTGAGGTTACTTCATGCATTTCTATGTTCTCGTTTCAAATGAGAACCTAAAAGTGACGGTCTGGTGTGCTTTTAGAAAAGTTACCATCATTGGTCCTTACTTTTTTCTAGACAATAATGGAAATGCTGTTACTGTGAACTCCGAGCGTTACATCGAGATGATAAACAATTTCCTTGTGCCTGAATTACGACGAAAACGTATGCATATTCGACTGTATGTTTCAAAAGAATGGGGCGACGGCCCACACAGTAAGAATCTCAATAGACATTCTTCGCCCTCTCCTCTGTGACCACCGCATTTCCAGGTTTGCTGATATTCCTTGCCAACCTCAGTCCCCTGATTTGTCCATGTGTGATTATTTCTTGTGGGGAAACCTTAAGGCACATGTGTATGCGCATAAGCCCCGTATAATTGACGATTACACATACACCCACACGCACACACACTCACATACGAAAGTATGTGCTTATATTTCGAGGAAGCAACCTCGGCGTAGCATTGGCTATCATACGAATAATTGTTTAATAATGGCTACAAGGCGGTTTTCTACAATTCTGTCTCCGAGTAATAAACTGATGCTTCTTATTACCGAAAGCAAAGGAATTTGAATCTTTGATACAGAGACAGACACTGCTGCACACGCGCGCACAGACCGGATGATACACTACGACGTGGAATTCCAAATTCACCACTAGTAGTCGTGTCTGTGTGTGAGAGAGAGAGAGAGAGAGAGAGACGTATGGAGAAAATGAATATGATCTTGTTTCCTAGCATTTTCCTTTCTATTCCCATATGAGTTCCTTACGATGCATTCTGAGCCATAAGATTCTTAAATTCGTTGTCAACGCTTTTATTCTTTCACAGTTTCATCTACGACATATGAAGTGTTGTTGGTGTGTGTAAATACATGTTTTATAGTTGTTGATAACAGTACAAATAGTCTTATTACCAGAAACTATGGTAACCTTAACGTCTGTGACGTGATCATACTATGAACAAGTTAGTTTTAGCAGCATTTGAACAGTAATATGCTAGAAAAGCATCAAACCAAATGCAAGGAAACCCGAATACAAACTACTAATGATCAATTCGGATGATACAGTGAATTGTAAACTTGAGCATTGTAAAGTTAATTGCACCAACTGTTACATTGACTTGCAAATAGAACATTATATTCTTAGTTCACGAAGTGCTTATAAAAAGAGCCAGTCGGTGTGGGTGATAGAGTTAAGAACGTTGTTGAGCAAAACGAACTTCAAAATGATCTTTGAGAAAAATAATAAAAGAACTGTCTTCAAAAAAGATATTACTTGAACGCAGTCGTGTTTCTATGTATGCCTAAAAAGAAAATTGTAACCCTTATATACGAATATGTTTGTAAACAAAAACACCTATACATATGTATGTGCATAAATAAGTTTGCGAGTATGTATGTATGTATGTATGTATGTATGTATGTATGCATGTATGTATGTATGTATTCATGTATATATGTATGTATGTATGTATGCATGTATGTGTATGTGTATGTATGTATGTATGTATGTATGTATGTGTGTGTGTATGTATGGATGGATGTACGTGGTTGTGTGCGTACATATATATATATACGCAGTTGTGAAACGATTTATCGATTTGCGTCGGCTTACATCAAAAGGTAACATAACTATTCGATAAATACAGGTCGATAACATAAGTAACAGACTGATGTCGATATGAGTGGCTACAAAAGAATGGAGATAATGTAGCAACATGGCAGCCGTCTAATGACTGAAAGCAATAAAAGAATTAAAAAAATGAAAGAATAACAACGGTTTGTAACTTTGCACGAGGATTACACATTTGGAAGAAACAGAAAATATCCAAGTTTCAATATATTTAATGACACTGTTAGCAATCGTATTACAAACGAACATATCATAGTAATACTCTGATTCATTTTTTTTTTTCAACCTGGGTCATCTATGATCGGGGGACCTAAGATGAAAGACATCACAATTGTGATAATTCTCGCTTTTTATATGAGACTCTATCTAGAATTACACTAACAGTCTTTCCCGTATATATAAGATGGTTATGTGTAGTTTGAGGGGATATATATGCATGACCTCCGTTGTTCATGCGTCTGCACATACATGTATAGGCCTGAGGAAGATTTTTTGAGAAAGGCTAATAATTGCCTTCCATCTAAGTCTTCCTTCTCTATGCCAGTGACGTTTATTAAAGAGCAAAACCGCTGACTTGGGCTAAGACAGGTTTAAACTGGTTCCGTTGCAGTCTTTGTTGTTAGAACATAAAAAGGTCACATGGTGCAAAACATCGCCGTATACTGTAACAGTTCCACCAATATTCTGTAGTGGTTAAAATATTCTTTGTTATTGATACCGAAAGAATGAAAGGCAGAATTCATTTCAAAATCACAGCACAAACGGACGGAAAGACACCGCCTTGTTAAAATGACATAATTTGGATGATATATCTAGCTGGATGAAGAACTATTCAGTCAAAAGGGAGAACAAGAAAGGGGGAAGAAGAAGAAGAAACATATATACTGAAAGGAAGGTTCTTAAACATCTCATTGGATGAATTCAGAAAAGCAACTTGCAGACTCAGTATATATTAATATGTACATAAATATACTCAATGAGTTGGAGGGAAAATAGGAAACGACAAAAGCCACAAATCGTTGGGATAAAGGTGTGCCGAGAATGATTTATCCCGACCTAGCCACATAGGAGGATATTCGACTCATTGTTAGGTTTAGGAAAACCATACTCACCTCAGTATATATATATATATATATATGTATAGCGACATATACAGTTTGTCCATAAATTACCTTTACAATTTTAGCCTTTGTTATATATCCTTATGCCTCCAATGTCGTAATACGGTTGACATTGTCGAGACAGATAAAGACTACACTGTAACAGTGTTATAACAACACAAAATAGAAACAGCAGCAGTAATAAACACGTAACGAGCCAATAATCTATAACGAACCAGGAAGCAATATCTCCAACACACTAATTCGAACTGTAAACTGCTCCCGTCTGTTCCCATCAGAGGGTGTCGTACTATCGACACATCAACCCGAACCCAAGAAAAGTAAGGATAACTAATCAGAGTGTATTGCGGAATATAAACAAACAAATGAAATTTTATTAGAAACACCAGAGAACTTGCATCTCCGCTCCATTGGTTGCAAGCCACCTGGTGAGTTATTATATTTTATTCTGAATTTTTCAGATTGTAAAAGTAATTGGAGGGCAGGCTGTATAAATATTAGTATGTGTGAGCATGTATATATGAGCGTGCGTGTGCATATGGTCTTTTAAACTGATGTTAATTAGAATTCCGTGGCCATAAAAAAGATATTTGCACGGAAAAGAATTAATGTTTTTTGGTTATATGGGGATATAATAAAAAGAATAAAACGTTCAACCTTAGTAACTTTGTAGAGAAGTATAAAACAGTAATAACTTGGACAACTGTGTAAATTACCAGCTGTACGATGAAAGATTGTTGATCTTCAACGGCACCGTTATCATCATCGACGTCGCCATCTTTGTCGGCATTGTTGTCTTCATCTTCGTCATCGCCGTCATCTTCTTCGTCGCTGTTATCTCTGTCGTCGTCAGCGCCGTTATCGTCGTCATCGCCGCTATCGTCGCCATCGTCGTCGTAGTCGTCGTGGCCATCTTCTTCCTCCTCTTCCACATCATGATCACCGTTGGAAGAAGTATTCTGCTAAATTATTTCTACATTAAGACTACTTGCACATTGCTACCGATAAAGACGCGCCCACACAAAACTAACAACACCAGCTTCCTGGCCACGGGGGTCATTATGATCAATTATTATTCATCATACATATATGTCCTCCTCCACGTGCTTGTGGTTATCGACTTCTGCATCCTCCCCTCCTCCTCCCACTCCCCCTCATCATCATCATCATCGTCGTCCTCATCATCATCATCGTCCTCTCATCATCATCATCATCGTCGTCATCATCATCCTCCTCCTCCTCATCATCATCATCATCATCGTCATCATCATCATCATCATCATCATCATCATCATCATCATCATCATCATCATCATCATCACGACAACCACCACCACCACCACTTCCGCCCCCGTAACAGCCACTCCCGCCACCGCCGACCCCGCCGCCCCTATCATAATGATGACCATGATCATCATCATCGTCCTGAATGAAATCGTCATCATCATGTTCTTTTACGAGTAGGTGGTCAAATCATCTCACCGGCTTCTTTTCCACCCAGTTTCACTTCTACTTAACCCAAGGTCATATCTGATGCAAGCTCTCTTCCTCTGTGATTTATATAAAAGCAACACGAATCGTCCGTCAATTTCTTCTTTTCCTTACAATGCTGAAGAGATACGGCAATGCCACCGTTTAATTGACACAAGAAAGATCCCTCTAGGCAAGTGTCCTTTAATTACTTAAACTAATGAGAAAGGAAGTGATAATTATTCATGACAACAGCACATAAGATACTAGCTGTTGATGAAACAATATGAGGTATTTAGTATACTAAATAAAACAAAGTTGAAAGTATAATTTACTGCGGTTGTACTATTTACCAGTCGACTAATTCTGTCTTTGTTTCTGTCTTATTATAGCCGGAAACTTGCCACTCTACTTGAAGTAAAAGCCTTTTAGTTATAATGCATTAAAGAATAGTTAACGCTTCTCTTGAATTCTGTATCTCATCACTTCTGGTGAATCAAAGGAGATTTATATACATACATATACACGTACATACATACATCCATAATACATACATACATGCATGCATACATACATACATACATACGTACGTACATACATATAAACAATACATGTGTGTATTACATATATATATATATATATATATATTGCGCCATCCCATAAATAATGCGGTTTTTTAATACTATATTATATTATATTATATTATAATATATTATATTATGTTATATTATATTGTATATTATATATAATATATTATATAATATATTATATTTCTTAAATCCACTTTTACAGGGTGGGACAGGGAGGACGAACGTTTCTGAAAAGTTCACAAAATCTTTAATTTTAGCAGCAAACAAATTTCATTGCCATTAATGTATTCGTTTTGAATTAGCATTTGTCAAAATTAAGTGTGGAAAACCACAGCCATCATGTATACGTGTACGAAGCGCATTCACCCAACGAAAGATTGTGTTACGGGTGGGAACAACCTGATCTCAGCGAATGTTGAAATATTGCCGAAACTCACGCTGAACTGCTTTAACAGAATCGTTATTCTTCACGTGGTAGGTAAACACACGATGCTTTATCGTCCACAGCGCCATGGCTTTACATGAAAAGGAAAAGAAAAATGCCAAGACACCAAGGACCGAATAGTACCTGTCGGACATATGTCCACTCCTTTGCGGCTGATTAATAGCCATTTCTAAAACGTCTGTCTTCTCTGTGCCATCCTGTAAATGCACATAAGTCTAATTCCAAGCTTGTTGATTATGAACACTCTAGTAAGTAGAAGTAAAACGTATTCAATGGCAGAAGGAAAATTACTTTTGGGAATAAAAACATTTTTTAATCCGCACAGTCTAATGTTAGAATTGATATATATGCGCTAGTAAAGAAATGATATCAAGAATTTCAATGAGCACCAGCTTATATGATATAAGATTTCTACCCCCATAGCTTCATTAATTCCGAAAATTGCCATACATTCACACTCAAAATTATGATGATCAATGTTTTCATTTTACCAAGAAAAGCATGAATTAAGAAATCATGGGGAGCTATCCAAACTTAAACATCTCTCATAAAATAAGTACTGGGCCACACAGTATTTCTCCACAAGCAGCCCAACAGATGTCACAACTTGGTGTATGGGAGGTGAATAATTTTAAGTATAATTGCGACATCTCCATTGGCGTACTCATTGATATTAGTAGCCATTATAACATGTGTCTTAAGTATAGTAACCATTTCTCTTGTGCTATTCCGAATCTCAATGTCTCTTGTATTCTCTTCATCGCTATTTCTTTCTTGCTTGCTCATTTAACGTGGTGTCTCTATTAGTGTCGCGTCGAGGCTTCTGTGCCCGAATATTAGACTATTTTCTTTAGTCAATACATGCTGGTCGCTTATAAGCTTTAAGTTCATAAAATATATATATATATATATATATATATATATATATATATATATATATATATATATATATATATATATATATGGTGGTTGTCTACTCTTTAAACAGAGTTTGACCACCTCCTGCACCTACACCTTAGCCCTTTCATGGCGTCTGATGTGGCTTTTTAAACCAGACAGTGTTTTGAAAAAACACCCACACAGATTGCACCTCTGATTTGCACTACCAATACCTGCAAGTAAGTTCTGCTCATTGTGGATCCTAACATGTCTTTTAAGACCCCCATTGGATTTGCAAACCCTCTGGCACACACCACATTCAAACGTGTGCACAGACATATATATATATATATATATATATATATATATATATATATATATATATATATATATATTAAATATATACATATATGTGAGTGATCGAGAGTGTTAATGTTTCCATATGCGTACACACATGCTTCCCAACCATATTAATACATATTTATAATACATCTTATCAATACCAATGTGAATGAACGAATTTCCGGATTTAAATACGCTTATGTCTAATATCATTACATGTAGCGCAGTGTGTATGAAATTATGTTCGTTTCCTTCTAATTCCATTTTCTATAAGTAAATGTCTCTTCAAAATAAAGTTTCTAGAAACATCTGTAACTAATTCCTAATGTGCTGAATCAACAAGGTTAATCATTTAATATCCTCTCGAAATACATTATTTCTCGTTACTACACATTGATTAACGCCATTAACAGCTGCATTCTTCAATTAAGAGATGAACTAGATGCAACTTGTATAAGTAGGTAATGGAATAAACATTGATCGTTACATAGTTCCGTTGCCCTGTTCTTATGAGAAAAAAAATATTTGTGGAGTGGGGGGGGGGGAATAAAGAAACAAATAAAGATACAATTTCCTGGTTATTAAGTCACCTAAGTCTATCGAATTTCGATTTGAATAATGTGAAGGAAAAAAAGAAGGAAAACAAAACGAAAAACAAAATTCGAAAATTGAAGATTCTCGTGTTTCATTTTCTTTGCTAGTGATTATATATATATATTATTTTTTGCATTACTGAACTGCGTACATCTTTGTATCGTGTATGGATCTATCAACATTTACATATACCCACATGCACATGCGCAAACGCGCCCAGGCGCGCACACACGCAGGCATGTAGACATCCATGCATATGTTTTAATTTATAATCATTTATACGTATCTGTGTTTATATTCATTCATACATGCAGACATGCATATACGTATATATATATGTGTGTGTGTGTATGAATGTATCTATAAACATACACACACATACTCACACACATACACACATACACACGCACACACATATTTACTCACGGATGAGGTTGTGTAGCGTGGCATGTATCATCGAGCAATCTTTCAAATCCAATTCTACGAATAATGATGCAAAACACACACACACACACACACACACACACACACACACACACACACACAAATATACACACACACGCACACACACACGCACACACACACACATACACACATATGGACACACACACACAAACTTACGCATGCACATGCAATTACACAATTTCACTCCTAGCAGCGCGTCCGTCGTCGAAGCCGGCGGCCGGGTGAAGCAGCGGCAACGGAAGCGAGCCCGCAGACGTTGCCGGGAGCCCCGGGAAGAGTTCTCTCTTCTTCGTAAAGGACCGCGTCCGTGGAATCGGCTCGTCCGGAGATACGGATATGGTGCCTGTAGAGCGCCGCGTCTCGGGCGGCGTCTGGTGCGCTCTCGGCGGCCCTGGAAAATCCGGGTCCATAACGATTCGCAGCTCTCGAGTCGGTCCGTACCCACCATCCGAAGCAGGTCTCCAACTTTATGCAGATATTTACTCCCAACTTTTGAATTTTTTCAGCACCATACCGAATCTTTCCGCATAGTTGGCTGCTTTTTTGTTTCCGAGGAAATAATTTACAGCAATTAGAAATGAACTTACTCATGGAATTTACAAAGTTTCCATCTTGCATCAGTTTTCTGATTTGAGGCTCATCAAATAGGTCAGCTTTCATCTTGTCACTGCTCAGATCGGAAATGTGCCGTGGATATAGCGAAATCAAAGCGGTGAGCTGGCAGAAATGTTAGCGCACCGGGCGAAATGCTTAGCGGTATTTCGTCTGCCGCTACGTTCTCAGTTCAAATTCCGCCGCGGTCCACTTTGCCTTTCATCCTTTCGGGGTCGATAAATTAAGTACCATTACGCACTGGGGTCTATATAATGGATTTACTCCCTTTGTCTGTCCTTGTTTGACCTTCTGTGTGTAGCCCCTTGTTCGTAGTAAAGGCATAAGATATAGTGAAATCATGATTCATATTTATCCAGAGCTTTAACAAAGTGCTTCGTAATGCCATCTTTCGTATGGAGCGTAGGTAAAATGATTTTCAACTTAAAGCTCTTCCAATGATTTTCAACTTAAGGTTCTTCAACCATATCAAAAAACCTGGAACGAATGTTCGCTGCTCTTATTATTTGATCATCGAAAACTTTTCTCTGACTCTACTGTTCTATATGCATAAAAAGCACAAATATTTGGTGTATCCACTTTGTTGCACCATGAGAAAATAAACCATTTTAAAATCTGCGCATATCACAAACCGATGAGTGGAGGATGGTTGAGTATCTTGATATCTAGATGTGATAATAAAAAGATAGATCCCATGTTTGGATTCAGCATATCAAAATTCCTTCAAAATCAGATAAACACGTCTTGACAACAAAATACCTGTCGGGTTGTTTAATCTATCACCATAATACTCCACATGACATAAGGCTATACACGACAGTATTTTCAACACCAAATATAACAACAATGACAACAAAGATAGCAACAACAAAAAGGTTAAAACACTTAAAACAAATTTTGACGTTAGAAAACTTCAAATCTGTTTCTCGTTATTTACTGAGATTTAAAATATTCGACCGTACATGGAGAGACAACACGTTACAACAGTAAGTTTTTTAAGAAATAGTAGCTATGAAGCTACATGTGAGCTTTCCATAACTATATAAATGAACACAAAATAACCTTTCCAGAATTTACTATCTACCAAATGGAATACCAAAAACGATCCTTCATCTCATAGCCATTACCTACACAATCTGTCTGACATGACACTCTCATCTTCACTGCTATACAACTATTGCAGCCTTTAATTTTTCATATTGAAGCATGGCTTTAAAGACAACAGTTTCAAAGTATCACCTGCCAAATACACAGGCTTCCATTATTTGCTGAAAATTTCAACCAAATTCCTCTTGAATCCTCGCTTAGACTTAATCCCTTTGTTTGTCCTTCTTTGTCCCCTCTATGTGTAGCCCCTTGTGGGCTATAAGGAAATAAGAAATACTAAAGAGTGCAATCTGCTTCACAACGGCTCAAATAATTTGTTGTCACAGATCCTATCACTATACCAACAAGAATAACTGAAAAGCGGTATGTCTCTTAGTATAGTTCGACAAGTACACAAAAAGCAAAACTCGTGCACAGAAATAGCTTTATTATCAACAGATTCATTATTACCAGACTCTGTATTGGTATGAACCTTGCCAATCATAAGTACAAAAAAACTGCAGTTGCAGTAGTTTGGTTGACCCCACATTGCCCAACACCACTGAGTTCTGCTACGGAATCTAGATGTGTACAGAAAGACTCAACAACAGTCAAGAGAATGTATGTACAGTGGTAGTGTACGGCACAAGATTAATTTCTGCGCGCTAGACTTCGGTGTGTCGCTCTCGACTCAGATGAGGCATGATAAGTACAACTGGAGTATAAAATCTGAGAATCTCACTTGGTAATTCGTACCTACGTACACTAGGCCAGTATGACATACTAAAGTATGTCTAATAACAACATTATCTTGTAACTATTTAATACTCATGAAATGAGTATTCACTACCTTGCGATAATGCAATACAAAACATTGAAAGTGAAGAGTTCAGATTACATAGAAACTGTCGTTTGCCGACCTATGACGTCATAAAATATAGATAATAACGGTTCGAACTCTACTAGTAAATCTAATATTTAAAGTCTAGTTATTACATTACCTACACATGGACAGACGTGTGTACATAAATATATATAAATCATTGTCAACTTTCCTTTTGATGCGAAAACTTTCTGAATTTATTAATTCTGTAATATCTAAAACATTTCTATTTACAGTCTAATCCCAAAAGTAGAAATACAAATAGAGCCATGCAATTAATTACATAAAGTTCACCTTGTATATTTGAATTTGTCAATAGTGGATATTAATATTGCTGTGTATAAAAGAGTGAGAGAGAGTGTTAAATTAGCGGAATAGAGATCATGTCAGAAGAAACGTTTTATGTTATTTTTCTTCGTCCCTTTACAAACTGAGTTCAATTTCTGGCGATAGTGACTTCGTCTTTAATGCTTCGGGTGTCGATGAAACAGGCACCAATGTACAATAATAGTGATTACAAACTACTATAGCCTGTTGTAGAACTGGTGCAGACATGTGGCTATACTACTGTTATTCAAATTGTGTATAAATGTAGCTTCATTCTCAGGCACGGCTGTGTAGAAAGAAGCTTCCTTCTCAACCACATTCTCCCGGGTTCAGTTCTATTGCGGAGCACCTTGGTCAGGTGGTCTTCTACATTAACTTGGAGCTGACCAAAGCATAGTCAGTAGACGGAAGCTGAGAGAAGCCCGTCGTAAATATACGAGGTCTGATCAATAAGTATACGACCTGTTGCCATAGTAACGAAGTTCAAGCGCGCAGAGTAAAGCCGCTTGTCACAGATTGATCATGACCTCTGCTGTGCATGCGCACTAAGTTTTAACATTCTAGCTCGATTCCGCTGTTTACAGCAGTTATTTGAATGAAGGTGTATAGCGTGTGATAGCCACATTGACCCTGACAGATAAAGTTGTCATGGCGATACCTGCTCAGAGGCCTACGCAAAGTTCCAGAAAGTGTATGGAGAGGAGTGTATGAGCCGCACACAAGTGTACAAGTGGACGTTTCCAAGATGTGCGTGCAGCTGTAAGGGGCGAATCGTCGAATCACAATACATGTGTTGTTAGAGTATATGCAGATGAGATAAGGTTCAGTTCAGTCCATTATAACGAAGAGTTGTTCCCTTCATACACGTCGTGTGCTGATCCTGCACATAAGAAAGGAACAAATAATACAATGTGACTGTAGGTCATAACACCTGGGCAACGCCAGAGTGCATTGTTCGTATATATGCATATATGTCAGGGGGCGAGCTGGCAGAACCGTTAGCACACCGGACGAAACGCTTAGCAGTATTTCGTCTGCCGGTACGTTCTGAGTTCAAATTCCGCTGAGGTCGACTTTACCTTTCATCATTTCCGGGTCGATTAAATGAGTGCCAGTTACGCACTGGGGTCGATGTAGTCGACTTTAACCCTTTGTCTGTCCCCTCTATGTTTAGCCCCCCGCCCTGTGTGTGTATGTGTGTGTGTGTGTGTGTGTGCATGTATATGTGTCAGTGTGTTTGGGACATACACACTGACACATTGACACACACTCATACACACACTGACACACACTCATACACACACTGACGAAAACATGCTTGTGTCAGTGTGTCCCCCACCACCACCGCTGACAACCGGTGTCCCCGTAATTAGCGGCTCAGCAAAAGACACTGGTAGAATAAGTACTGGGCTGTATTCTTTCAACTTTAAATACTTGAAGGCTGTGCACCAGCATGGCCACTGTCAAATGACTGAAACAAGTAAAAGATAAAATATAAAAGTATTTAAACCGAGCCGATGTCGGATGGAATATCATTTCTACCCAGATCAAGAAAATAAATTAAATCGCGAACTAAGAAAAAATAAAATATGTGGCCTCATGCTTTTATAGGAAGACACTATTGTTGTACATAAAGCCTGATATCGAATGTTCTTTAACTTGATTTACTCTAGCATAGTTGCTAATATAACAAATAATACTATCGGAGGAACGGATCTATAAAAAAAGAAGGACGAAAATTATTTTATGTCTATACGACTTTAAAACTCATCTGTAAGGTAAATTACATCTCATTGCTCACCGAAGAGAAGAATGGGTTCATGTATATACATACAAATTTGCTCACATACGCACATATATTCATTAGTAGTTTATATAATAAGTAAGTTATATATATATATTTATGTACGTATATATATATATATATATATAGCAAACGAACTTTTAAATATATACATATATATATACTATTTTACTTGTTTCATTCATTTGACTGTGGCCATGCTGGAGTACCGCCTTTAGTCGAGCAAATCGACCCCAGGACTTATTCTTTGTAAGCCTAGTACTTATTCTATCGGCCTCTTTTGCCGAACCGCTAAGTTACAGGGACGTAAACACACCAGCATCAAATTGTCAAGCGATGTTGGGGGACAAACACAGACACACAAACATACATACGCACACACACACACACACACACACATACATATATATACATATATACGACGGGCGTCTTTCAGTTTCCGTCTACCAAATCCACTCACAAGGCTTTGGTCGGCCTGAGGTTATAGTAGAAGACACTCACCCAAGGTGCCACGCAGTGGGACTGAACCCGGAACCATGTGGTTCGTAAGCAAGATACTTACCACACACCCACTCCTATATAAATACGTGGCAAATCATCCCCGGACTCAAATAACTGCGGATTGATAAATGCTACAATAAAGACCTCTTCCCGACAAGAAACTTAAGATTATGAGACTGGTGCATCAGATAGTACTTAGAGGAAAGCGAGGGCTCTGTGGTGTGCGGCTAATGAGAAAGGAAGGTATAACGAGTTTGAGCACACGGTATGTCAAGAACCAATCAGAGATTTCATTAACTTCGTGCGCTCAGGACAGCAAATCCGTTTCAAGAAGAAACTTCCTGTGAGCGATGAAAAGTGGAACGGCTATTGGGAGGTGGAAGCAGATTTACCAGGGTGCCAATGATTCTTTCCTATCCCAGTTACGAAGAAACTGGATATCATATTATGGTGTGACAGAAAGAAAGTGGTGAATCTAGTCAGTTAACGGTTTTTCATGAAAATAACATGGACCCCGTTCGGGCTCGAAAGATTGATCGTTATGTAAACCTCTTCGAATAATATGAAGACGGAGGCTGGAAAGCGGAGCATTTTCCAATCGAAGTCGGATGTAGAGAATTAGTTGGACACTGTGTGAGGAGACTGCTGTTATTGTTAGTCTTAACTCATCGTGAAGCAAATACCACCATGAGTGATATCCAAAATTCAATGGAAAAGGTAAACCACTGGATTTGGTTAAAAAAAGACAATGAGCGATGGCTAGAAGAGTATTGAGTTATATCTAATGAACAGTTGATCTAGCAAGCGGGTCCTCATTTCAGTGAGGTGGGGCCGGTGCGCAATGATGCTATCGAGAGGTAGGCCCCGTAACGGCAACCATTCTCTCCTGATGACTCCATACATTTGCTGGCTTCCGGTATGTATTCCGGAGCGTTCGACTGGTATGTATGTATATATATATATATATATATATATATATATATATATATATGGAAATAGATAGATAGATAGATACTAAAGTAAGTCAAAAATTATACACGCTCATGTTTCTATAATTTATCAAAACAGAAATAGACACTTCTTCCAACATCCACATGCTTGCTTATTATATTGGAAAAGAAGGTTTTCGGCTCATCATGCAGCTATTTATGTACCACCTCCTGCACTATTCATTCGTAACAATTCTTCGACCTTGTATAGTAAGTTTGAGCAATCCAAAGATGTGATAGTCGCCAGGGATGAGATCTGGACGTTATGCGATGTGTTCCAGCAAACCGAAACCCAATCCTTTATTGGCTTCAACGGTGTGGATCGCCGTATGTGTGCGTGCATTGTCGAGCAACAATAGTACTTGGTTTGGTCATAGTCCTGGGATCTATTTGCTCTACTAAAGGCGGTGCTCCAGCATGGCCGCAGTCAAATGACTGAAACAAGTAAAAGAGATACCGAGAGGAAGGTTTATGTCTTTACCAAAAACGACTGGGTTGATTGGCACATATGTAAATTCCATATTATATTTAATTCATTTACTAAGTCTGTCCAACTACTGAACTTTTCAGTTCGCATACTTCACTGTTGCTCTGTCAATTATTCATACATTATTGTCTATTTATGTCAGACTTGTTATATTGTGTCAGGCAGTCTCTATGTATGTTAACATTCAGCAA
>NC_142937.1:84123896-84143896 GCF_046866305.1 Octopus bimaculoides | reverse complement strand
ACGTAAGACATATATACTGTTAAGATTTCCTTTAGGAGAACATTGATAACCTAGATGCATATGCACTACACCAAAGAAAGCGACGGTGTCAATATGACAACTACGAGACCTGAACGGGTCAATGCAAGTCTGGATTCTCTCTAGTAGAAGTTACTCTAAATTTCTTTGAAATCCCATATACTTTGCTTCCAATCATCTGATAAATATGGACGTATTCTACAGTTACGAATCATTAAGTAATTTTGAGTTGAATCAAACTATTATGAAATAACAAATCCCCATTGATTGTTACTTTCATTTGTTCATTAACTTGTACACACACACATTTACGCATGTACACATTTACGCGGATGTATACATATATTCTTTCATATGTTTACTTGTTTCTGTTATTAGACTGCGGCCACGTTGGAGCAGAGCCGTGAGGTTTTTAGTGGAATTAATCTAGCCTAGTACTTATTCTATCGGATTCTTTTGCCGAACCAACAATTTACGGGGACATAAACACACCTGACCGGTTGTCAAGCGGTGGGGATGAGACAAACGCAGACGCAAACACGCGCGCGCACACACACACACACACACACACACACACATATATATATATATATATATATATATATATATACACGACGTGTTTCTTTCAGTTTTCGTCTACTAAATCCACTCACGGGACTCCAGTCGGCCCGTGGTTGTAGTATAAGGTACTTGTCCAAGGTGCCACGCAGTGGGACTGAACCAGGAACCATGTGGTTGGGAAGCTAACTTCTTACCACACAGCTACGCCTACGCCTATATATAAATATACATACACACACATCTATTTACTTCTTCCTATTTATGTGTGTGTGTATGTGTGTGTGTGTGTGTGTGTGTATGCATATTCAGAAATAAATCACAATATAACAAATAATTTCTGATAGCTAATTCAGAAAAGCAATAATTTTACCGTGGACTTTACAATAGGAATGATCCATAGATTTTAGTCGGTACTGTATTTAAAAATAAACTGGATTTATTAGCTATGTTAGACAGATGTAAATGTGACAGCTAAAATCTACGCATTTATCCCATAGGAATCTTTAGAATGAGAAACAAACCCTGCTGATATATCGGTAATTTAAAAGACTTTAAAGTAAGAATTCTTAATCCAGCCGTTACTATTGCTCTGAAAATTCTATTATACTACAAAGCACGTGTTAGTAGGGTATTTTATAATTTTAAAAGCATCTGTAACAAAATATTCACAACATACAAGGTGCATCGATGTCAGGGGATTTGTGCGTCTGCGCATGTATATGTGCGTTGTTGAATTTTTGCAGATCTATGCATGTGTATTTATTTGCATGTGCGTTTCTTGCATTTATGTCTGTAGAAATGAGTGTGTACAATTTTATATTTCTGTTTCAAATTCGTTTCTAGCATACTTTATTCTATATTTCTATTTAGACATTAAATTATGTACTTAGCAATCTATTTCACTTACTTCTCCAAAGAATGTTTAAGCCAAAAACCATTGTTTCTCAAAATGACTTCCTTTATGTTCCATTCCGCAGTATTACCGGTCACCGACCTCTAAAAGTATATGGAAATTTGTTATATCCCATGTACACTAGCTGCCGTAAACTCTCCTCTTTCAGCGGTTTATATGTTCAGGTCAGACAGCAAAAATAAACGAACAGTTGATTGTCTTTTCAAAGTTCAATGTGTAAACAGTATAACAAAGATTTTAAACTGAGTCTTCTTGAAGCATATTGATTGAAAAATGGAAATTGGTAGAAATATCACTTAGTGCCTTTGAAGTATCAATGAAAGCAAGAGAGAAATACGCGTTCCTTTTCTTTTTAACATTATAAGACGTTGAACTTCGTTCAATCACAAAGAATGGTTTGGTAACCATTTACAATACCCACCTCGAAGAGTACAATTCTCTCCAGGTGTCTATTTTGTGCTGGAAATCATCGCAAAGTGGTTAACAAAAATCAAACTTGGATTTTCTCCGATATATTCGACACGTACTCCGGTAATTCGAATAACATGATAACTAATGTTCTTTATTCTTAAAGAAACATATTTCATTTAGATGACTGAAGAATATTGAATGATATACCATAGTTCGTTAATAACAGTTTCCAGTAAATTCAGTGAGGCCGCGCAAAAACGGCCTTAATAAAACTGATACTAAATGACTGAACGTTTTAAATATATCTATTACAAAATAGATGGATGACCACTGCTTACCAGTAAAACTCAGAGTCAAAGGGAAATATTAAAAATATGAACTGTGAAGGGTGGGTTTCTATGTATCATAATGAGGCTATAACTCAGTATGTGGAAATTGGGAAAATAACTCAAGTGATGATATGAGACACCGCAATTAGATATGAATCAGAATCGCCGTTCTTTTTACATAGTACAAGAAAGTGGTTCTCCACCAATTATAACATATTTAATGTCTGATAAATGTGTTCTTTTTGAAGAATAAATTTGTTTTATGCAGATGCTCCAATGTAATCAGAAATTTTCTTGGATAAGGCTGTGCACACGGTGAGATAGAAGACATGGACACACTCAAGTTATCTGCTAACTTTCACTTTTTAGGTGAAATTATTCTATTCTCTGATAATTTCTACTTTATACTTATCAAATTTCCCAATGTCGTTATTTTTCTTTGGCCCCGGGCCAATCTAACTCCAAGAGATCTACGACCGAAGGTAATCCACACATGAATACCTCACCTTATAGTGGTATTCAAAGGCTACATTATCCAGTGCTAAATTCTTATTTCGAACTATGTGGTGTGAGGAAAATTCGGTTTGTATTTGTAGCAGGTCACATGAACACGTTTATATATTACAAATGATATTATTTTTTATTTCTTTTTTCTCTGTAAGTCCTCAGCAAAAATACATTTAAAAACACGTTTTAGACATATCCATCCTGATTATATGTACTCAGATAACGATTATCAATATATGTAGGATATTGTCTGCTCTTGTTTCCAACAACGAATGCATGATTCAAATAGCTGCACTTTCTCACAAAATTCCAACTGGAATTCTGAATAACACTGTATGTAAATACCAACCACTAAGTCATCAATGCATAATACCACGAAAACACCTGTAATGCAAATGAATATATAGAATAAAGCTAGGATAATCTGTATAAAACTCACATTATGGTATTTATAGGAAAAGCTCCGCGTTAAAACGAATTATGCAACAACTAGAGTGGTATCTAAAAGGTTTAATGTTCCTAATAGAAACTAAGTACTTCCTTAGTGGCATCGGTAGTAGTAGTAGTAGTTGTAGTAGTAGTAGTAGTAGTAGTAGTAGTAGTAGTAGTAGTAGTAGTAGTAGTAGTAGTAGTAGTAGTCATATTTAGTTATCTTTTTAAGTGTATCAGGAATTAGATATAAATAATTTACAAAGAAAAATGATACCTGTTTGTAATTCTTCAAATAAAAAATCAATTTATTAGAAATCTCTCTCGAAGAGAATTTTCTATTTATTGTTGTCTCGTACATGGAAGAGAGAATTAGAAGCACATAGTTAATGATAAATAAAATAGTGATAATACAGACAACGTAGTTTTCCGACTTTTCTATCTAGAAATTGAACGAACAGATCATAATTTTTCTGTATACTTAATGATTTAAAAATGCATTTGATTATGCACTACCAACTCAAATCTATGTTTTAGATAATGAGAAAACAATTTGATTGATTTCCTGTAGTAAACTTCCTGTGAATGCCTTTTGGCACTAAATGTAATTTTTACATTTTTTTAAAAATCAGACTCACTTATTGATTGTGTGATTTTAAGCAAATGTTAAAAGACCTTAGAGACTTTCATGCTAAAGAATAAATGAGATCACGACATGTTCTGAGGCACTGACAAATAAACTGTACGAGTGCATTCATCGTATTACAAGCGATGTTATATAACAATGATTAGTAACAAAGTCAGAATAAAATTTAAAATTTTGTTAACGATTTTAAGTAAAATTAAAATAAAACTATGCAACCAAACAAGTTTCCTAAATTTCATACATTTAGTTGGTTAAATCCCAGGGACCTGACTCTAATAAGAATATTCGAATTTGTTTTTTTTTTTTTTTTTTTGCTTGCATTATTATAGGTATTCAGGTTTAAATAGTGCTTCTGTTCAAAATAGGGATCTAGTAATTAACAGTACACGAAAACGCCGTTCTAGTTTCGACTTCAATGGTGAAAATTTACTAAAATATTATATTACTCCTGAGTGATGCTGAAGCCTGCATAATTACGAGTTTACTCTTCGGCATAGTATTTTACTTTCATCTTCAATAATACTTACTGCTGAATGCCCAAATTGGGTTTTTAATGTAATTGTAATGGGACAAAATTAAAATGCGCGAAAAATTGAAAGAAATAAAGCAAGAAAGAAAGGAGGTAAGTTTGGGAAAATTGGAGTTGTATAAGAGTTGCAAAAAGAAGTAAATAGAAAAATGGGAATGTGAAAAAAGGCAAAGGAAATAAAGCAATATTGAATACAACACATTGAATTATCTGCGATGTAAACCTTCAAAAATGTATTTAATCTTTGCGAAATTTTTAAGTAGTTATATGAGTGTTTAGATACATACACACATACATACAAAAATACCTTGTTGATGTTGAAATTCCAATGAAAGAGCCTTGAATCTAGGTTAGAAAACTATTCTTACTCTATTGGCAAGAAATCTTGAAGTGAAACTGAATAATGACATACATACATGCATACATCGGCTAATGGTTGCACGGACTATTGTTATCTCCCAAAACAAAGAAACTCATGCTGGCAAAAATTTTACGTCCATCGCATGTTTGAATGTTATGTACAATCTGTACAGAGTTCGTTTGAATATAATTCTCTAAGACGACTGCCAAACAAACGATGCGATAACTGGTGAACAGGTTGGTGGAATGAAGGGGTCTGAGGCTCAACTGAACAGAGTTACCTCAACAAAAACTATCCTTAATGAAGCCAAGCAACGTTACCGTAATCTCTTAACAATATGACTAAACTACAAGACGCGCACGAGACATAGGAATGGAATTTGAGGAAGATAAATGCTCATACATGATAGTCAACCGAGGAAAAATTGTCGACCAGACATAAAATATGTACAACAATGGCTTGTCTATCTTCCCTATCTCTAATGAAGAAAACTAGCAGTATCTTGGAATCGTTGCGAATGTTGCATACGCTGGTGCAGAGACTAAAACCAGAATAATACTTCTACTGCTGTAGACCCCGGAAAATATGGAACTCAGAACCGTTTGAATTGACGAAGACCACATCTGACAATGCTTTTGCAGTGTTAGTGTCAGTACTGGCATTTGGAATATTGGACTGGGAACTTGATGAGATCTGCAACCTGAACATCAAAACTAGAGAAGTACTGATCATCGCTGGCAACTTCTACATCAACAGCGACACTGATAGAATCTATGTGAGACGAAGTGATGGTGGTAGAAACATAAGGTTAGGCCAAACAGCCTCTGAATGTCGCATTGTGTCACTCAGACAACACCTGGCGAACAGTAAAGAAAGAAATGAGCGCGTTACATGCGTACTCGAAAGCAAGAGTAACAACTTCTTCAGAGCTGGAGACGAAGTACTGAGCAGGTACTCATAGAACACAACTATCTCATGTGATCCAAGCGAGAGCGAACTGGCCAACCTGAACAGAAGCTTGGAGGTAAAGCAGGTTTCATACCAGCAAAAAGCAATGTGTACGTATCCGAAAGCTACAGGGGAACAATAACATTGACAGGAAGAGCAGCTAGAAGAGAACAATATCATTGAGAGGAACAGAAGCCACTTCCGGTCCTATGATATATACATTACATCCCATTTTGAAGCTTTTACCTTCTTTGTCCAGGAGGTAGCAACTAAATACCTGATAAACAAACAAAAAGAAAAAATCCCCACCAAACCTTTAAAAGCAAGTAATACTGTTCGAACACGCCAATGAAACAGCAATTTGTTCAAACGTGACAGAGCTGATATTGTCCTGTTGGACAGAAAACAAAAGACATGCCCTCTGTAGAGATCCACCACTCAGCAAATGTGAATGTACCACCAAAGTTCAGGAAATAGAGAGAGCATTTACGGTGAATTAAGGTGGGAATTACAGATCACGTACACTGATTATAAATTCTTATTTGTACCTGCCATCCTTGGTGCATTAGTGCATTGACACAAGTACCTAGAAATACTATGTTTTTCAAAGAAAGGGCAAAAGAAACTGACGTAGATTTCAAAATTGAAACTATTAGCAGCATAGTGGAGATTTTAAAATATCTCCAAGATTTTCCACCTGAGATTATTTATATGAACAGCTGAATCGACAACTCAAATAACAACTCGACCACATATTTACTAACACCACAAAATTCTCTTAACTCAAAAAGCCTTGTCGCTATGTTAGCGACCGGCTCGAACTCTCTTAAGAAGAACTTAACGCCAGAAGAAAAAAAACACACAGACACACACGCACGTACATACATGCATACATACATACACATGCCGCATACATGCATATATATGTATATGTGTGTGTATATATATACACACACATAAACACATGTGGATAGATAGACGAAACGTACGTGTGTGTTTCTGTGTGTGTGTGTATGTGTGTGTGTGTGTGTGTGTGTGTGTGTGTGTGTATGTGTATGTGTGTGTTGTATCTCTTTCGTGATGAAGTTAGACTGCAACAAATTTCTATCATTTCATTTACATCAGTAACCATGTAATATCTGAGACTTTGTAATGTTTCTCTCCATAATCAATAAATATTGAATCACAGAAAAGCTTTATTGATATATTTTATTATGTACTGGCACAGTTACCTTATTAGCTGCATGGTGTTATTGTTTGAAGCACATTAAATCAGCTCAGTGTAATAGAAAGAGTAGGAAGACCATAAAGATCAACAATAAACGTTAAAAAGCAGCCGCTCAAGTCGTGCGTTATACGTATGTGTGTGGATTGCGTGTGTGTGTGTCTGTCTGTGTGTTTTAGTATCGTCTCTTGCTATAAAGTAACATGGTATTCAGAATATATCCGGTGTAGTACTCCCTTTACAGTGTATGTAACCATTCTCTGTTTAGATATGTTCTTTATAAAAACCACTGTACCAGCGATTAGATTCCGGAAACCACCGACGTATAAAATTGAATTTTTCGTTGCATTTATACACAACACCAATGGGGAACTCTTCACGTTTTGCAAACGTCTGATTCTACATTGTCTACTCTCGGATCTGAAGCATCTCTCACAAATTTCATACAGAAGGCGACTCATTGATAATTAGTATTGCTAAGTTGAGGAGATGTCAAAAGAGACACCAACGTCATTCCAGCTTCACCAACAATATAATGGACAACTTTCCTTGTTATCTGTATTCAACAACATGCCATTCCAGGATCGAACTGTTTTCACATCTATCATCTCACAAAATGTAGGATAAGAATCAACATTGATGGACAGCTATAATCAAGTATATGTTTATATATAATTATATATATATGATATCCTACATAGCCTTTGACTTTGTGAAAATAGTTTTATAAGTTTTGATGGAATTCCTTCTTGTGGGGGACTATTCTCTTAGTCGTTGTCAGGGAGTCTAAGGCATAAACGAAGAATACGTGGAAATAGTAAAGAATTAAAGTTTTAAAGGCAGACAGGGAACATTTCGGAGAAAGTAAGATCATCTGTAAAAGTGTGATGACAGAGATGAAAAAAGAATCGAAAAGAAAGAGAATTAGAACGAACATGCAGAAGATGATTATTTGACATTACAAATTAGGAAGGTTACAATAGATCGAGTGAAGGTCAGGGATTAGTAGATGCGCATTCATATCTCTACACTTAGACCTACATACAGATCTATAACAGGTAAACATCAAACTTCCCTATATATGTCCTTAACATCTAAAATTTGTGGAGCCAGAAAAACGAGAAGGGTTTGTTTCTTCTCAAGCGGATAATGCGCCTAAGGTATAAATAATGCATTGTGTTAAATGTTCCGTCAATTGAGATGATCCACTGTGGGCATCAAAATGCCATGCATCAAGATACCCTCAGTACATCAATTTAGGGATTCCATTGGACGTTTCTATAACTCTATCTATTTCCGTTCAGTGGAATCTCTGGTCATAATAGATGTATTGACCGTTGCTATGAATTTGCTTTGTAAAATATGCGGATTTGTTTGTTTAGCTATCGGTATATATTCATGGGCGCTTTTATAAGTATAAATATGTTCATGCTTACATATGGATGCAGGTAGGATACTTATTCACTTATGAAATTATGACTACGTATTTATGTCTATCTGTATATGGACATATATATGTTTATGTATATATATATCTATATATATATATATATATATATATATATATATATATATATATATATATATATATATATATATATATATATATATATATATGTATGTATTTAAATATGGCGTATGTATATGCATATATATGTGTATATATGTATATTTATGTGTGTGTGTATATATATATATATATATATGTGTGTGTGTGTGTATGTATGTATATATATATATATATATATATGTATACATATATATATACATACATATATATATATATATATATATATATATATATATATATATATATATATATATATAGAGAGAGAGAGAGAGAGAGAGAGAGAGAGAGAGAGCGAGAGAGAGAGAGAGAGAGAGAGATGTAGACTAGCGTAGATAAAAGCATCGGGGAGCGTTAAAGGAATTTTAAACCACAAGCGAACAAATGCATATTAAACTAAAAAAATATACAAATGGAGAACTTCTACAGAATATTTCAAAACTATGGAAAAAATTTGGAAACTGGAAATCTGAACACCATTCAACCTCGAAGACAACGAAAATGATAACACGTTCCATAATTGAGATTCCAAATACGGCAAGAAACTCAATTCTGTGAAACTATTTCAAAGAAGCAAAAAAAAAAAAACGAATCTGAAAATCTATGTACAAACAGCTAACCATCTTATAAGGTTAAAATACATAGTCTTTGAGAACAATATAACACAAAGCCATTTCAAAGTAAAATGTTTGTTTACAAAACAGGCATAGCAGCTGTGTAATTAGAATTACATCAAGAAGAAATTGTTTTTAAGACAGAAACATCAGTGTTTCTCCAATAATAAGAAATAATCAAAGAAAAAGATTAGAATCTTGTCCAAAAATCATGGAATCCTTGAGTACACTTAATATTATATCCCAAAATAGTATCTCGAAACACATAAACGGAGTCACACTACTAACAATTCAAATCATTGTAATTTGAATAACCACTTTTCAGGCCCTTTCCAGGGGAACAGCAACATGCGTTCGAATAAAATATAGCAAAAAAAAAGACATTAATAATATCATAAATCAATATACTACTAAAAAGACAAAAAACAAAAAAATTAACCTTAAACCCTGGAGATCAAATTAAAATTAAATTAAAGATAAGTTTCAGAATTTTTTTAGAAAATTACGAGTCACAGGAGAATTATTTTCGAAGAATAACGAAGATGAATTACTTGTTGGAAACAAAAACAATTATTCCTCACACAAAGGTAGAAATAAAGTACTTAATAAATTTTGCGAACATATTTTGTATTATCAATATAATATAAAGAATTATATAAAGAATTATCAAAATAAAGAAAAAAATCGTGTGAAACTTTATGGGAAAATATAATTGAATTCAAAATTGTTGGCGAATTGGCAGTTAAAGAATCTGCTAAAGGAAGTGCAGCTAATCTTTTGGCTACTGAATTCTATAAAAATCATCAGTCAATATAGACTAGAAAATGGGTAAATCTATAACCAACAGGACGTTGAAAAATCTTATAAGTTTCATAGGCATATACCGAAAGGTTTGATAACTAAAGGATATGGTTGCATAACTAAATTTAAATGTAATTCTAGAGTTCTTTGTCTTAGTAAAAATTGAAATAATCAAAGTAAGTGACATATTTAAGAAATTCATATTGAATCGTCTGATGTTATGAACTTGGATAGGAAGATCCATCATGACCATATAAGAAATGCAGCAAAATTGCCCTTGGAGAGTGAAGCAAAATTGCAACAGCCTGTTAAAAATTTCATATTTGAAGAATTAAAATTTACTCCCAAAATAACTATTTTATGTGTGATGTCAACTACTACTGACAAAAACCTGAAACTTCCATGGTGATGAACATAGTCCAAGTTTATACAATTACAGAAATCCTTATGAAGATATGGAAAATTTTTCTATTGATATATAAGTGAAAACCGGGAAACATTTCTAAATAAATATTTAATTCTTTATTTTGAGATCATAAAGGAATTTTATTAATTTATAATAGCTAATGCAATAATAATGCTCAATTAAAAAGTGAATATGGTATAACAAATTTACCAGTTTCAGAATGAATTTTAAACATCTAAATAGTTTTCCTATTTTCTATGAATTTTCAAAATTTATGGTCAGGAAAACAGTGTCTATTGGTATGTGTGGGGTAAAATTCATAAACAACTTTTCGAAGTTGTTGAAGATGACGATGAATAGTTGTCTGGTTTGAACCTGCTTTATTGCCAATTCTTCAACTGATAATGCAGGATTTTCTTCAAGTAATGTCTCAAGGAGCTTATCATTAAACTCAACTGGACGTCCTGGTCGATCTTCATCTTCAAGGCTCAAAACTCCACTTCTGAATTTTGCAAACCATCTTCTGCAAGTTCTTTCATTCAAGCATTCTTTCCCATAAACTGAGTGTATGTTTCGAGTCGGTTCGGTTGCAAAGTTTCCTTTTTTTGCTCTTATAAAGCATTATGTGCCTCAAATGCTCTTTGGATACTACCATGTTAGAAAGGGTTTTACTGAAAGAAATTTTAATTCTATTATTCTGTAAAATAATATTTAATTAGTTTAAATGTACACAAATGCATAAACATAATTTTTAATTCCATTTAAGACATTCTAAAATACTATTAAATTTCATTCAATTTTAAGAAAGTAAAATCGGACAGAAATTATGAGATGACTTGATAGTTCTATAATATTTGGAGGATGAGGGCTGTGGCTTAGTTATTAGGATGTTAGACTCATGATCGTAAGGTTGTGGTTTCGATTCCTGGATCGGACGACGGGTTTTGTTCTCGAGCAAAACACTTCATTTCACGTTGTTCTAGCTGGCAAACATGAGTAATCGTGCAATGGACCGGCGTCCCATCCAAGTGGGGAATATATACGCCCCTTGAAACCGGCCCTCATAAGCCTGGCATGGCGAAAGAAAGAAACACAATAAAAAGAATTTTTACAGGTGTTTATGTATTAGCTAAAAAAATAGGGTGGGTAATGTACTTCTGATTATTCGTTTAAAATGTGTAAATGATGACGTATGTTTACTGTACTCCTTGAACAATTGAAGCTGTCATTAGTTTTAAAATGAATAGAATTAATATGTAACTGTCGTACAGCTCGCCATTAAAGGAGAATACATAGGTTTGTGGTAATTTCTATTTAGTCAGTTTCAAATAAACATAGTTTTCTCTTTTATTTCATAATAAAATTTTGCTACATTGTTTGTGTGTGAGTTGTAAGCTGTACTGATATAAATCCTGAAAATAAGTATTTAAATTATGATGAGATGATAGAAAATGATAAATATAAGATGATATTTTATAATATATCTAATTGTAGGACACAAGAAAGATTTGAATAGGAATATTTTTATGTTTTACCTAGTTAAACAATCTAAGATACAGTTAATGAAATAGTAATTGGAATTACATCAATTAAATATAATTAAAACAAGAACAAAATTAGAATAATTTAATTTAAGTGATTTATAGATTACTGGTATTAATATTTCTTTTAGTCGCCTCTTTCAAGGTAATTGTCAGGCATTATATGTATCTCTTTAAAATTTTGAGTTATGCCGTACGTGGTGATTAGAAGATGTGCAGTAAGAAAGCTATTATAGTTCTTATGGTTGAAGAATTATTAGGAATTTAGATACAAGTTTTATCAATATTACCTAATTTCAAATGAAGCCGTATCCTTCTTAGGAAATTGGTTTAAAATTTGAATTATATACATTAATATTTTGCAAAAATATCTAATGTGTTTTCATAGCGGCAGAACCTTAAAATAAATTGTATTTTGTATTAATAAGGTGTGTAACAGAAAACCGATTTTGTTATTAGATGTATACGCATCATAGAGTTATAATAAACGGCTGTTATTATAAAATGGGTGCTTATGAAAGGAAAGTTAGTAATTATAAATGCAGTTTACAAACAGGTTTTTACACTGAGATTATAGCAAGACATATCGGTAATTATTCTTTGGGTTTCGAAGAAAATGGAGCACAGCTAAGCATTGTGATTTCAATTTACTTATGTACGTGTGTATGTTACCTAAAATGAATATATGGAGGCCGGATTTTCAGATCAGTATCAAATTTATGAAAGAAAAAAAGGAGGAAAGGGACGCAGAAAGTAGATTAAAGTCACATGAGCAGACACACAAATACACACACACACACACACGTGTGTGTGTATATATGATGGGCTTCTTTCCGTTTCCGTCTACCAAATCCACTCACAAGGCTTTGGTCGGCCTGAGGCTATAGTAGAAGACACTTACCCAAATTGTCACGCTGTGAAACTGAACTTAGAACCATTTGTTTGGTAAGCAAACTAGTTACCAGCCACTCTTGAAAATTTTTTTTAAGATTATCGAATGTTCATATATTTTATGATATGACGAGTTGTAATTAAGCATTTTATTTCTCCCGAAATTCCTCGATGAATCTCCTGAACTTTACAATATTCATTACCATATCATTGTTACATAGCAAGGAAAGGTTATTTAGAAGTAGGTCTAATAAGACTTAAATCCTTGTATGAGGTTATTATTTATTTCACATAGTTTATCGTAGAAATTTTCAGTCTCCACTCGGTGATGCAATGGTCTTCTACATAAAGCGCTTCTAGTTAATTATCTTTAAAGAGAACACATATTTTGCAGAAAGGTCTAGTTGTATTTTATCATATTGTTCGGAGTGAATAAAGGGGTTGACACAAAGGGAGCGTTATATATTAACGAGAAATATTTCGTTAGAACAAATAATTAGTTACTTTAAAAAGACTACATTATCAATTTATAATGACTTAGAGTAAGATATGTAAATTTGTTTTATGTTAGTTGAAAGCTGAATTATGGAAGATCAACCGCTTTATTTTTCTAATCTTTGAATTAATGAGAAAAAAAAGCAAACTATATATATATATATATATATATATATATATATATATATATATATATATATATATATATATATATATATATATGTATATATATATATATATAATTTCAACGAAATGTGTGGCCAAGTCAGGAAGCTGAGAAATGAAGAAAAAAGGTAAAACAAAACATAATTGCTAAGCAGAATATTTTCGGAATTACTATTAACGAAAAATTGATAACATAAGCAAAAATAATAACTTCTAATTTAGGCTCAATACCAGTAATTTTGACTGGAAGAAGCTATGTCATGATATCAATCCCAGTACTTGACTGGTTCTTTATTTCAATTCTCAATAAAAGATAAAAAAGCAAAGTTGATCTTCGGAGGATTTGATCTCAGAACGGAAAGTGCAAGAAGAAATACGAAAAATAATTCGTTCAGTGCGCTATTCTATGAATCAACTCCACTTTATGATACAAGCAGATATCGAAAATTAGTAGTGAGGGTATGTGTTTTATAATTCTCGTTGTAGACGGAAATTTATAAATCTTCAAAACAGTGAAAGCTACTGGTATATAGAAAATAAATATACCGTAAAATCTCGAGTATAATCCGTATTTTCCCCCCAAAATTTAAAGGTCAAAATTTCTAGTGCGTACTATATACGAGGTTAAAATTTATAAATATTTTCTAAGCAAAATTTTCTAAGTGATAAATATGTAAAGGCAATTTACTTAATATTTATTTTTCACTGACGTTATTACTGTTATTTCTTTATTTTCTGCAAACAAAGTGCACAAAAAGCTACACGTTTGCATTATGTTATATATACAATAACAATAAAGGACGTTACCGTATATATGTTTACAAACCAAGGACGTTATATAGACCACCTTGACTCAAGTTAGAGAATGGGTGCGTATTATACACAAGGTTTAGGTTTTTAAGAGATACAGTCCTCTAAAAATCCCCTGCGTGTTATACTTAAGGGCGGGCTATACTCGAGGATTAACGGTAATCAAAATAGGGACAGCATATAGGTAGAGTGTCTAAGTTTGTTGCAATTTTAAACCAGACAAACATATATTTCAATAACATTTCATATTGTTTTATAAAGTTTTGCTGTGCGTACAAAGATAAACTATCTTAACGATTGTTAAAATTATGATGAAAGACAAATTAATAAGAATAGTCGATACTATATAAGGTATGTAATTGTTGGAACTCCGAGAGAATATAAGTATAACAAATTCAATATTTTATAAGAGACCAATTTAAGTGACATATAAGGAAGGGACTTAATGATATAGAAAGCGGAAATATGAGAGACTATGCTGCGCAGGTTTTACAAGTACAATAGTATGTATTAATTAAGATAAAGCAAAATGTCTATAGATAATATCAGTGATGGTTGATAAGTTTATACTTATATCAGAAGCCGTCTGCAAGGAAACTGATAGATAATCTATTTCTCTCTCTCTCTTCTCTCTTTCTCTCTCCCTCTCTCTTTCTCTACTTTTGAGTAATATTGAATGTTGTAGTTAGCAGATGTGTTGTATCATATCTGTAAAGAAATGGTGTCATATTTTAAATGTGGTTGTGGATAGATTTACTAAAAATTAACGTACTAGGGTGATCTGTTAAAAACAAACAAACAAACAAAAAAAAACAAAGAACTAACAAATAAAATTATTTACAATCACTTACATAGCTACAATTTCCTTCGAACAGAATTCAGCTGGTCACCGTTCTTACTTTTCAAGAGTACAAAACAGTCATCGTGATTGAACTTACAGTGTCCTGAGACAACAGACTCAGCCTTTTTCACCAGCTAAAGAACACTAAATTTCAGATTTTGGTCGACGAGACTCTAATAAAGGGATAGCACACACCCTCATTCCATACTGACATCGGCTGCCGCAGTCATTAATCCTTTTAGCCCTGTCCATTCATTCTTACCTCTCTTCAGTTTCTGAAACCAACAATGATCCAAAATCTGTATGAAATACTATAGGCAGCCGAGAATTGCATGTAAGTATGGTTTAATAACATATATTATTGTTTTGTAATAATTTTAAATCTCTATATCATCGTACGCAAACATAGATACCATCTCGATTTACTTACTCTATATCCAGTGACACATTCAGGATCTAAAAGATAGAACAAGATATGTAGCAGCACCGGTGTTCACCTATTGCTGGGTAGAATGAATCGGCATAAAACGGTGTTTCTCATGGTGCCAACGTGCTACCTGTTTCAGGAATCGAACTCATGATTTTGTGACTGTGCAATGAATACCAAACCACGTGGTAAATAACTAGTTTAAAAGGAAAGTACTAAAAGAGACGCATTTTCCTTTCCAAAAGCTACTAATAATTCCCCCACCTGAATAATACTTGCTACCATATTTCTTTATATCAGAAAACCAGAAACATATAATTAAGTTACAATTATAATACTTGTAGCAATGCACTTTTTCGTCTAAAAATATTGCGTGTCATTATCATTCTATTATTCTAGAAAAAAATCAAACAAACAAACAAAACAACATTTTACAAGTTAGTAACGTGTATATTTATAATATTAAATCAGGACTCGTATAACGCAGCATGTGATTAAAATTTGCAGTTTTCAATAATCTGTTACTATCAGAGATCAATTTTTAGTTTTTCCTGCATATTAATAACATACTTATTTCTAATAATAATGTATGTTTCCAATCATAGAGTATTTGATTATATTTTGTTAATATTAATATCACTCACATTAATTTTGTATCTAAAAACCTGGTTACATCCCACCACTTTCCTTCAGTTTACAATAGATCTGCTAATAACAATACAAAAAGCATTACTCTTCAATCCACAGACACTTTATGCATCAGTTTTGTTGCAGGAAACTTTTAAGAGCAATATAAATTCCACCAATTTATTAATTATCACTAAGCTAAAACAATTCTAATTTTATCTTAAATTTCTTTTATATTTTAATTTATATGCCGTTCTTCCCTATAGCGCCTATATTTATCATACCTTCATATATTTTCTCTTACTATATTAAGTCTGTCTTTCTTTCTCTATCTTTTCTTTGTTTGTCCAAGTAGATATCTTATAGATTATTGTTTTTCGTTTTTTGCCTTATTAAATTCCATCTTGTATCGTACAATGAGATATTTTATACAGTATCGACTTTTCATATATTCTATTCCACCATAATTCAAATGTTTATTTGAAGAATTTCTTCACACACTTAAGAAATCACACACACACTTGGTAACAATTAAGTAAATATAACATAAAAAAGTAAGATCGATAAATCTTTATTTCACTCGCATAGTATTATCCCAAATTTAGACACACTCCTGTTGCTATGAACAATTTCCAGCCTCCACCTCAAATACGCCATGTCATGCCATACCATAGGCCTCTTGTTACTTGATGCAGTCGTTGGAGCGCCGTCATGACATACAGTGAGTCTTGCGCACTTTCGATATGGTTGAAACCGGTCCATCTCCAGGTTTGAACACGGCCAATGTCTTCCAGAGGGAAAGAAAACGATAGAAAGAAAGATGAGAGAAAAAGGGGGATCGATCTCAGTATAGGACTGGTAATTTATCGATAGACGCCAAAACAATGAAAGGGGAAAATGACTCCGGCAAGGTTTCAACTCATGGTAGAAACACGCAGAACGGTTACCACAAGACAATCTATCCGATACTCAAATGAGTATGCCGATTGGCCGTAATATTTGAAACTTACTGACATCTTTGTTTTTGAAAATATAACTAACACCCTACAATGCGTAATTCTATAGATAATGAAAAATACCAAACATCAGCCGCCGGCTTTTAGACCGCTGATATATTCAACTTTATTTCATTAAACAAGTATGGAATATGCTTTTACCAATCCCGTGTCCTTATAATAATAAATACCAGTGATATGCTCGGCGTATGTACCAGAGTAACAAAGAACCGTTATTGTGATAAACATCACTTGTGTGATCGTTTTATATTTTCATGTTTGATAACAATGTTCTGTTGCTTTACTCCTCCGTACAATGTTATCTACTGGTTATTGTTGTTGTTGCAGATTATCCCGAGATCTGCTCTGAATTAGCAGACCTACGATCAAGATGTTTCCACTCATGATACTCAAATTATTTTCTGTGTCATCGTGCATCTTGAAATTCGTTTTTTTCTAAGTCTCTTCCCATAACACATTACAAAGTCGACATGTAATTTTGAATGATATTTTGCTGTTATTTCTAGTAGATCAAGTGACAACTTAGAGGTTCCTTTGTTGATGCGCGGTAGCAAGGTGTTTTGTATTTGATTAGATTTGGTGTGTCCTAGGCATCTGTTGTTTTTCTTTGAAATATTCTGGTATATATATCTAGCTATTTAGCTTAGAATTCTTTATTGTTTCTCTATACAAAGAGAATTGACGTGTTTGCTCTTTAATGTAGCATTATTATTAAAAAAAAGAAGACATTTGTTTGCTTCAAAGTACACTGTTGTTTACTTATAATAGTTTTTAATTTGAATTGTAAGCACGGCTTATCGACATCAGCTTTCGTGTGATGGAGAACAATCGGAAATCCGGGAAAAATAGCGTTGACCGTATATGTTGACATAAATCAGTCAAAGAAGAAGATTAAATTTCGGTTGTTTATTTTCTTTAAGGTATGTCGAGTCTAATCTTATGAGTTTTTGAGAAATGGAGGAAATTGGTGTTTTCACCCAGACTGCACGGAAAATAAACGAGGCACTTTTTCTTTCATCACTCCAAAGCCGATCACATGCAGTTCTAGTTATGTACGGGAGTCAATGATACGCCCAAACCTTTTCTCTCATAAATTTGCTAAACTCTTGTCTAAACTAGAAAGAGCTTTTAATGTTATACATTCTCTCTTAATAGCAGCATAGGTTTGATAATGTATAACACCACGGAAGCCAAGACTTTCTTGAAGACATTTCATAATTTATGCATATACTAAACATATTTTTATGTTTCACTCTCCTGTCTCCAGAGTAAGCTCTGTAAGTGAACACCTATTTCTTTTACATTCGCATATTTATCTAGTTATATAGTTGAATATCCAGTTTGAGCTATATATTCTAATGGTAACCAGGTGTTGTTGTCTCACAGAATTAATATTCTGTCACCCTCTATTAGCAGTCAAGTCAGTGCCATAATACTTAATGTAGTTGGAATCCTAATTTAATCAATAATACTTATGACTAATAATAATTGAATCTGAGTTCGGAAATTACAGGCGACATCAGATATGAAACTATTATTATCATAATCACTGAGGAACGTTAGCCAGAGATACCATTCGCTCGAAAATAAAGATTGATGGAGTGACTTCACATTAATAGACGAATGGAGATTCCCTCATCTTTAGTAATCGTATGAGCAATAATACTTCGTGTATAGTGAGTGGGATTTCATTTAAGAGAAATTGTGAGCTGTTATTAAGTGGTGCCTCTTGATTGTATTAAAAAGTAAATCACCATTAGTAATACTAGAGATTATATATAAGTGTTATTTTGTGGTGTGTGTGTGTGTGTGAGAAAGAGAGAGAGAGAGAGAGAGAGAGAGAGAGTGTGTGTGTGTGTGTGTGCATATGTATGTGGTATTGCCTTGTGTTCGTGCCGATGTTATTTATAATAGATATTTATTAACGTGAGTATCAATTCAGGGGGCCGGAAATTAAATTTGGTGACTGACTACGATAGGTTATATAAATTTATATTTAACATCGCTGTGATGATATGGATTGCGGCAACGAATGAAGGTACACTCTACAAGTCTCGTATAATCAACTTCAGGAGAAAAGTCGATGAACGCCCTTAATAACTACAATTTCGGGTGGAGGGTAGACTGAACATTTGTGAATTTTCTGCCAGAAGGGGGAGAATGGCCATTTAGTCAACATGAAAATGTTTAATCGGGGTATATACCTTTAAATGAGGACAAAACAGGCAGACAAAACTTAACAATTTCTTAACCGCATGATGGGTTCCATCTCCTCATGTGTTCCATCACCTGCCCACGCCATCTGCAAGTCGGGCTCATCATGGATTCGTTGTTGATTTGCAGGCACGAGCTGAGGCGGTGCATTCTACAGAAATTCCTGGAATATGAGCTGATGATGATGATTCCATTTCTAAGGCACGTCTTTCAACAACTCAATAAGCACTACCGAAAGGAATTGAACAGGTACACAGGTACGGTCAGACGTGTCTCACATGGGCGCATGTTGGGAAATCGTTCTGAAATTACAATTTTACTGTGTCCCCCTCCTCCTCCTCCTCCTCCTCCTCCTTCCTTTTTTCCTTCTCTTGTTCCTTCTCCTCCTCCTTCTCTTCTTGACTTCTTCCTTCTACTTCTCTTCCTTCAACTTCTCTTTCTTCTCCTCATCCTTGTCCTCCCTTCCTCCTCCTCCACCCCTTTTTTTCCTTCTCCTCCCTTTCCTCCTTCTCTTCCCCTCCCTCCTTCTCCTCAACCTTTCTCCGACTCCTCTTCCTCCACATCTTTCACTACTTCCTCCTCCTCTTACTCCAGCTCTTTCACCACCTCTTGCTCCTCCTCCTCTCTTCTTCCTCCCCCCTTTCACCATCTCTTCCTCCATCACTTCCACTACCTCTTCTTCCTACCTTTCCTCCGTATCATTCTCCC